>NC_082734.1:4426250-4726250 GCF_030144855.1 Hypanus sabinus | reverse complement strand
GGCCATGGAGGCCAAGCCACTGGGTATATTTAAAGCGGAGGTTGATAGGTTCTGACTAGTAAGGGCGTCAAAGGTTCAGGGAGAATGCAGGAGGATGGAGTTAAGAGAGATAATAAATCAGCTCTAATGGAAGGACAGTCTTACGATCATAAGGGTTCCTGTACTCCATCTCATTATTATTGTTGATGTGGCCAATAACTATGGTTTCATTGGCAAACTTGCAGATTAAGTTTGCACTGTACCTGGCCTTACAGTCAATGCTCCACTGCATTTACTTTATGATAAATGGAACAGAACAACAACAGATCTAGCAGCTCAAATCTCGACATCCATGAGACTTTAAAGACCATCAACACCAAGTGAAACGCAAACCACAACCTGAAGTTCCATCAGTCTACTGTTAGGGCAGGAGATCCCAGCCTGGGGTCCATAGACCCCTTGCTTAATGGTATTGGTCCATGGCATTAAAAAAGGCTGGGACCTTAGGGAATCAATCCTCAGTCAATGAGTGCAGAATGGTATGCCAGGAGATAGCAAGATAATAGCTAAAACTGAGCTCCCAATCCAACAGAAGACTACTTGCACGCCAAGCAATAAAAAACCAGCACACAGTACAGCTTACAGCTATGTCACAGCATGTCACTAAGGTTCAGTGTTTATGGATTTGGACTATGTACCTTTTTCAGTCTTATGGTTCTATATTCTGTGTTTTCACCCATTCTTTTTCTCTTTCTGTGCCAGGGGTGGGGGCTAATGTTCTTGGTAGTGTTCTGTGTGGGGGGAGCAGAATTTGGAGGATTTCATGTTTACATTACCTTTTTTTTGTGCAAAGGGTGTGTGGGTTTGTTGTTTCTCTGACTTTTTTTTTGGCTCAACTGGAGAATAGGGGTCTCAGAGTTGAATACTGTGTTCATACTTTGACAATAAACGAACCTTTCGAACAAGCCAAAAGGTCACACAATCAGCAAGGTAGATCAAAATTCTAAATTCCTGACGTGACCAATTTGAAGAGTGGGAAATCATTAAAATAAGTTCAGGGCATGCTATGTTGGTACCAGACACATGGTGACACTTATATATTTGGACTTCATTGGTTGTTGACGCAAGCAACACACTTCACTGTATGTTTCAATCACAAACAAAAGAAAATCTGCAGATGCCAGAAATCCAAGCAACACACACAGAATGCTGAAGGAACTCGGCAGGCAGCACCTATGGAAAAAAGTTCAGTCAACGTTTCTGGCCAAGACCCTTCGTCAAGACTGGGAAGAAAAGATGAGGAGTCAGAGTAAGAAAGTGGGTGGAGAGGAGGACAAACCACAAGGTGGTAGGTGAAACTTGGGGTGGGGGGGGAGAAGGAGGAAGTAAAGAGCTGGAAAGTTGATTGGTGAAAGAGATAAGAGATACAGGGCTGGAACATTGATTTCTTGAAGTTCCAGTAATGCCCCTCCCCCCTTTCACCATTCCCATTTCTCTCTCTCACCATATCTTCTTACCTGCCCACCACCTCCCTCTGGTGCTCCTCTGCCTTTTCTTTCTTCCATGGTCTCCTGACCTCTGCCATCAGATTCTCCCTTCTCTAGCCCTGTATCTCCTTCACCAATCAACTTCCCAAATCTTTACTTCACCCCCCACCCCCGGTTTCACCCATCACCGTGTGGGTCTTCCTCCCCTCTCCCCACTTTCTTACTCTGCTTCATCTTTTTTTCCTCTCACCAGCCCTGATGAAGGGTCTTGGCCCAAAACATCAACTATACTCTTTCCCATAGATGCTGCCTGCCCTGTTGTGTTCCACTCGCACTGTGTGTGTGCCACTGTATGTTTCGATGTACATGTGACAAGTAAAGCTAATCTTTAGCTTTCTACCCTTCTCAGTTAACAGGACAAAGCTCCAAGAATACCTCCACCCTCAACAATAGAGGCCCAACATGAGTGCCAAGTGCAAAGTTAAGCATTCGCAACGGCATTCAACTCTGAGTTTGGAGTGCATAACTCATCTTGGCTTCCTCAAAAGTTGTCCTGTCTTCAGCCAATGAAATGCTCCAAAGTGTCAAGAATTGGTTGATGCAATTCTTGTCAAGATGCAAAAAAGGTGATAAAAGCGCACATCAATACTTATACAACAGAACTAGCTACACCTCTTGACAATTACAACACTGGCATCTACCTGATCACGTAAACTTTGCAGGCACATTTTCTCCATGGAGAGCAGCCAAAATCTAATCAGGTGAAATACTACCAGGTCTATAGTTAATTATTATCAAATTAATGAAAGCTGCAGCAATTAGTCAGAAATAACCAGTTTACTGATACCCTGTTTAGGTTCTGCCAAAAAGATAGGCCCAAAACACATCACAGCTTCACACAAACATGATCCAGGAGTCAAATTTATTTCTCACATGATTCATTTCATTGTATGTTTCAATGTACATTTGCATTAACAACCAACATACCCAAGGATGTGCTGGAGGCAGCCCATAAGTTTTGTCATACATTCTGGCATCAAAATAACATGCTTACAATAGGGGAAATTCCAGAGGCAATGTGAATGAGGCTGACTGTGGCATAAGGGACTTGGGTAAAACACCAAGTACCAAGTGAGAACATTCCAATGGCTGGAGTCATACCTTGCTCAAAGGAGAACAATTCTGGCTGATGGAGGGCAGTCACTCTACCTACAGGACACAGATGCAGTTCAGTCCAAGTCAAGGCTACTACAGTGATGAGAGTCTCTCCACAGAAGTCATAATGCATTCATTTAATCATTGCACAACAGATAATTCCATTTGCAACTCCTCAGAAAATGTAGTAACTCATACCTGGATACCACGACACCTAGATTATATTCAGGCATGGGTGATAAGTGACAAGTAACATCTGTGTTACAAAAGTGGCATTTCCTATCTCTAGTAACAGAAGATCTAACCACCCAATGTTGTCTTTCAGCACATAACAATTGTTCGATTCCCCATCCTCAACTTCCTGAGGTCACCACTGAGAACTGTAGCTATAATAGCTGATCAGAAATGGGACATCCTGCAGCAAATGTCAACCCCCCACCCACGTTCCTGATGCCCAAAAATCATCTACAAGGTGTATCCAGATGTGTTGAAATGCTCTGGATTGGCCCATCTCCAACGACAGAAGACTCTTAAGACACCATGTCCACGTCACTGGCTACCTATCCACAACCCTTAATGTTCTTTCCACCACAAATGCAATGCATAGATACCCTACTGTAGAAAATATTTAAAAATAGTTCACAAGATATAGAATTCCAGTGGGTATGTCAACTGGAGATACAGCACTGACTACGGACCTATCGAAAATTGAAGCATGAATGGCCTAAGGGTCTGCTTAGCACTTGAGAATGAGACTCTTCAATGATATTTCTCTCCTTCAAATGTTTGGGTAATTACAGCTTCTGACTGAAGAACCACTGATTTCTTCCCCTTACTGTTTGTACACTGAAAGGAGAAGTTACCAAATAAGCTTAAATTAATCAATTTATACAAAAGAAAAGAAACAGAGGTAACTTGTTGCTTACCAGATGCTGATCATTCAGTAAATGCACAACTCGGGATGTCCACTCTCCCATGGGTACCAAGTCTGGGGAAGTCTTGTAGAGACGCAGTAGACATAAGGCAGCACTCTGTTTCACACTATCCATTGTATCACTGACAACAGGGCATCAAAAAGTTCAAAGTCAGTAATGAACCAGAAATCAACAAAAAAGTACAGGTGTTGTAAATCTAAAACTAACAAATATGAGGAACATTCAGCATATCAGACAGTATATAATTAGTTACAGGTTAAAAAGTCTTTGTCTGAACCATAAAAGAGGTGATAAAATGGCATTTAAGTAGCAGGGTAAGTGTCAGAAGAGGTGGATAGGACAAAGAGAATATCTGTGATAGGGCAAGACTCAGTTGTCACATGTATGTAGGGGTCATCCAATTAAATAGACTGTTGGAGCAGCTATCAAATGGATCATTGGATGCTACCAACAAAAAACTAATGGTACTTCAAGGGGAAACGTTAACTCAGCTTTTTTCTATGAATGCTACTTGATCTGCAGTTTTACTAGCATTCTGTTTATAGTGCATTTGAAGGTCTTTGCACATGATCTGATATTAGTAAATTGTTGTATTGGAGAACACATTGTATATAGATACTCAAAGTTATATCAAGCACTCCTGGGGCTGTCCCAGCATTGGTTAGTCATTGGATTTTAGTTGTCCCTTTCTTAAACAGAAGCCATATTTGTGCACACAGTTAAAAATATCATGCCCCAATACATCCCAGCAGATACCCAATGACATGCAGGTTGCTTCTTTTTAATGAGTTACAGTTGCCCCAGATTCCTGAAAGTGCCAGGCTTAATTATCACCTCCCTGAACAAAGCACAGCAGCAACTCCACTTCCTAAGAAGACTGAGGCAAGCAAGGCTCCAACCCATCTGGAGATGGGAACAGTTGAGCAACACACCAGAAGTCCCTACAAAGGACTGAAGGACTGTGAGAACTGAGAGGATTATGGGGGGGGGAGGGTCTCCATACCATCCATCAGGGATATTTATGCTGTACCACCAAACATTCACCAGGCAATTCATTCATTTTTACCAGTTTCTGAAGACCACATGATATCTACCACATGTTGGAAACTTCTGTCTTTTTAAAATAATTTTTAATATAAGATTTGTACTTTTAACAAACATGTATTTTTCACCATCACTGGCAGAAAGCTGCATAGCAGCTAAACTACCTGTTTATCACCTTTTTCATTCTTCATTCGCCAAGTACCTGCACAATACCCACATGATGCAATCGTTTTAATTATGTAGCCTATTATTTTATCCCTATCCAAGGAATTTCTCATCTTATCCACAAAAGTAATAGATTTCTCAGAAGTGCCATCTTTTATTCCTTTGTCTTAAACCCCTAAACTGCAATTCCCCTCAGCGTTGTTTCTCAAATTTTTATTTAATTTGCTTAGTACTTGCATGTTTGTTTGAATTCTAAAATAATGAAATCTTGTAATTAAGACTGCTCGATATTTTTGGCTCCCAGAAAAACCCAAAGGATCAGAAATTAAACAGATCCTACACTCAATACACAAATCACCTCTCTTAGGTGGAAATGCCTAATGAGAGACAGATGAAGAATCATTTACGACCAGCAAAAAAAGGTTGAAATACTCCACTTAATTTTCTGTAGCACATTGGACAGAGAAAATTTTTTTATCCTAACCAAACATCCAACAGCAGATGCAGTTGAGGACATACATACCCAGCTACCAGGATTTTGGGAATCTCAGAAGCGAATGCCTCGGCCATTTCTCTGCTGCCGACATTTGCAATGCAGTGCAGAGCGAGGCACATGAAGATAGGGTTACGGCTGGCCAAGTCGTTCTTGATGGCATTGTTAATCAGACGGATCAGCTCACTGTTAGAATTTACCAGCACAGAGATGAAAAGGTAACCCTGAAAGCACAAAAACACATATCCAAGACTGGATTTGTAAAGGACAGCCATGGTATAACTGACCAATTTTGTGTTCTCAGCTGTCATGACTAAACATAAAGTGGAATTGGAGAATTGCAAATAAACCACAAAGCTCTAGTTAAAAGGCACAATACAATTTAGATTCTCCAACACAAGAGTTCCCGACCTTCTTTATGCTATGGACCCTTACCGTTGACTGAGGGGTCCCTGGACCCCAGGTTTGGTGCACAGAAGGATCACTAACCAATTTTTAAAAATCTCTGTCAATGCTTGAATAATTGGAACAAATTGTTGGCATCTTGATAATTTTACCAAACTGCTAGTCAGCTGATCTTAAGATATCAGACGTTGATTTATTTAGCGATATAGTGAGGCATAGCCTCTTCAAGCCACGCTGCCCAGCAACCTCCAACAGCCCTGATTTAACCCCAAACTAACCATGGGACAATTTACTATGACCAATTAACCTAACAACTAATAAATCCCTGGACCGTGGAAGGAAACTGAAGCACCTGGAGGAGACCCATAAATTCTTTGAGGAGGACGTACAGAGGATACCAGAACTGAACCCCAAACTCCAACACCCCAAGCCATAGTAGCGTCGCGCCAACCGTTACACTACCATGGCGCTCATGAATGTATGGTCAATAATAATAATAATCTGGAATATTATCTTACGTCAAGTCATAGTATAAAAGCTGGTAATTATGGAATCAAGGTAAGTACACACTGAATGCAAAGGAGAAAACTCTGACATACCCAGCACTCTGCACACATCAACGCCAAGTTGTCATAATACACCCCACCAAAACCAAGGGAGTCGAATCTCAAAAATTCACAGACATCAATAAATTAGTAGCTTGGCTTGTGAAAAGATAAACTGAGGAATAATTTGAAACAGCTTTTTCTGCTATCCTGGCCAATATTTCACTCTCAAACTTAAAAACTTAAATAGTTGCCTCCGATCATTATCTCAGCTCTATGCAAGACTGCTCTACTGTATGTACAACCTGGTTATAACCTCTCTTTGTACACAGCAGTGAGCACACAAGTGTTTTGCAATATGAAGGAAATTACATAAAGGGAAGATTTGTCTGAGTGCAGCCTAATTATAGGAACAGTTTAACTGTGCTATCCTTTTCAGTTGAAGAGTATGTGACCCCTATGTCTTGAGTTGAGACATTAAGCACAAATACTCTACTGAGACAAACACTTGCTTTTAAATTTTATTTAGCACTACAACACGGAATACGCCCTTTCAGCCCTATGGTGTCCCAGCAACCTCTGACAAATCTGATTAACCCAAACCTAATCACGGGACAATTTACAATGACCAATGCTTGGTATGTCTTTAAACCTACACACTCCATGGGGAGGAGGTACAGAGGCTCCTCACAGAACAGAACTGAAATCAAACTCCAAACTCTGGAACGTCCCAAGTTCTCATAACATCTCGCTAACCACTAAGCTATGTTGCCAAACCCAGATTTTTTTTTTTTGGGAAAGACAATTGCTAATCAGAAATCTTGCTCAGTCTCAAGCTTCCAATTCTGATTAGTGAACTGAATAAAATGGGGGTGCAAGAGGAATGAATTTGATTGGCTGGCGGGTCACCAGACGACAACTTTCCTCGAGATCTAACTTTCTGTCTAATCACACCGCAATAACCCTCCCCCACAGGTTTAATCAATCAGAAACAAATACTCACAATCTGCTTCTCGGTGTATTTATTAGAACTGAGCAGATTGACAGCCTCCATGTGACCAAAATCAATGTCATGGCCGAGCAGGAAGATGAAGAGCAGCTTGCAGACATACTTTTTCTTACTGTAACCATCCAGTGCTTTATCTCCTATAAATCAGAAAAGAGAATTTCTCAGAAAGGTACAGAATGTGCAGCAGAGCTAAAGGACAAAACCTCATTTATTTATTTATTTATTTATTTAGAACAGGTTCTTTAAGCCATGCCATCCTACAACCCCCAGTTTAACCCTAGCCTAATCCCTGGACAATTTACAATGAACAATTCACCTACTAACTGGAATGTGGGAGGGAACAAAAGCACTTGGAGGAAGCCCACACATTCCACGTGGAGGACAAACCCCTTATGGAGGACACCAGGATTGAACTCTGAACCCCTAAGCTCTAATAACATCATGCTAACAGCTACTCGACCATGGCAATCATATCAGAGAGACAGTAGGTGAGAAGGCCGATTACCCCAAATTACCAATTCTGATTTGGTCCAGTACATCACAGGTAAAGCCCTCCTAACCGTTGAGCACATCTACATGAAACGCCGTTATAGGAAAGCAGCATCCATTGAACCATAGAACATTTCAGCACAGAAACAGGCCTTTTGGCGCTTCTGTCTGTGCCGAACCATTGTTCTGCCTAGTCCCACTGACCTGCACCTGGACCGTATCCCTCCATACCCCTCTCATCCATGTACCTGTCCAAGTTTTTCTTAAATGTTAAAAGTGAGCCCGCATTTTCCACTTCATCTAGCAGCTCATTCCACACTCCCACCACTCTCTGTGTGAAGAAGCCCCTTCTAATGTTCCCTTTAAACTTTTCCCCCTTCACCCTTAACCCATGTCCTCTGTTTTTTTCTTCCCTAGTCTCAGTAGAAAAAGCCTGCTTGCATTCACTCTATCTGTACCCATCATAATTTTATATACCTTTATCAAATCTCCCCTCATTCTCCTACGCTCCAGGGTATAAAGTCCTAACCTATTCAACCTTTCTCTGTAATTCAGTTTCTCAAGTCCCAGCAACATCCTTGTAAACCTTCTCTGCACTCTTTCAACCTTATTAATATCCTTCCTGTAATTAGGTGACCAAAACTGCACACAATACTCTAAATTCGGTCTCACCAATGTCTTATACAACCTCACCATAACATTCCAAATGTTACACTCAACACTTTGATTTATAAAGGCCAATGTACCAAAAGCTCTCTTTATGACCCTATCTACCTGTGACGGCACTTTTAGGGAATTTTGTATCTGTATTCTCAGATCCCTCTGTTCTACTGCACTCCTCAGTGCCCTTCCATTTACCTTGTATGTTCTATCTTGGTTTGTCCTTCCAAAGAGCAATACCTCACACTTGTCTGTATTAAACTCCATCTGCTATTTTTCTGCCCATTTTTCCAGCTGGTCCCAATCCCTCTGCAAGCTTTGAAAACCTTCCTCACTGTCCACTACACCTCCAATCTTTGTATCATCAGCAAATTTGCTGATCCAATTTACCATGAATAAAAGAGGATAATTACACTCATCTATGGTGTTCCCACAATCAATTTTTCAATTTATCAGTTATCTTTCTCAATTATCTCAGTAACAAAGGCTATTTATCTTGTTATTTCCTGTTCTTGTTACTTATTGCTATTTATTTATACACAAAATGCTGGTGGAACACAGTCAGGACAAAGGGTCTTGGCCTGAAACATCGACAGTGCTTCTCCTTATAGATGCTCCCTGGCCTGCTGTGTTCCACCAGCATTTTGTGTGTGTTGAATTTCCAGCAACTGCAGATTTCCTCGTGTTTGCTATTTATTTATAGTTGTATTTGCACAGTTTGTTGTCTTCAATGTTCTTGCTTTTTCATTGATCCTGTTATAGTCACTATTCTATAGATTTGCTGAGTATGCCTGCAGGAAAAAGAATCTCCGGGTTGTACCTGTATGTATTCTGATATCAAATTTTACTTTCAACTTTATTCAATAGCTTCTGTTAGAAAGTACAGAGGCATCAAGAGTGAACAAGATTAGTCAACTGTACAGAAGAGCCTAATGAACCAACATTTGCTGCCAAGAGTCACAATTAAGAGAACAGTCAATCAGACAGAGGACATACAGCATTCACAAAGATGGGAAACTATCTTCACCCCTTCATTATAAATAGATAAGTTTATTCAGATTTCTGTATTTTTTTTCCTTCCTCCTCCCCCCCACACCTTGCCTTGAATCCTAGTCAGACTAAAGTCCAGTAGAAAGTCAGGCTGTAGTCACAGTTTACCAAAATAGAGACTTCTCCCCCCCCTCCAAAGAAAACAGCTGACACATGACTAAAACAGGAAGCCCAGATGTGAAGGGAAATTGCTATTTTCTCTCAGTTCCATGAACTGACCGCTCTTAAATCTTAGGTGAACAGGATAAAGAACAATATAGGAAACTAAAAATTGTGCTGACCCACTGTGTTTGGAGGAGAGAGGCAGTCCCACGTTTACGAGTAAACTGCACAATTATGAACTTGCTTCTACTGCAGTGATGAGAATTACAACACCAGCTTAGTTCCTTGATTTTAATAACTTAAATAATTTCCTAATTCTGGTTTCTGCTACGTTCTAGAATAGTACAATACTGAAAATTGCTCTCCCTTCAGCAAAAAAAAGTAGATACGGAAATTTAAATTTTTTTTAAAAAATCAAAATTTTCAAAAGATAGCTATTGAGCACCATACGAGCCTGGTGACAGGGTTTCAAAAATTTTTATATTCCATTACAAAATCCAGTTATTTCTTTGACAGCTCCCAGGTAAATCCTCACTTGTCTTCCCCAACCCAAGGAAGCAGTAAAACAGGACATCACCCTGGATGCCACAAAAGTAGTAGTGGAACATGATACAGGGTTTGAGTTGAAACATCAACTATTCCTTACTTTTCCTCCCACCCCTCCCACATATGCTGGCTGATACTCCAACAGATTTAGTCTGAGAACATCTGCAGAAGGAGAAAAAAAGATTCACATTTTTCAGAACACCTTAACCACCACCTCAGAACAGATGCGCTATGTGGGGAATCTTTGATCTGTGGTGTCAGTTTCGGCAATCTTTTACCAGCTAAGCCATCAGGAAGATCTGCTTTCCTCTTCCTAAAATTCAATCAGTTCTGCTACAGCCAACCTAATGAGCAAGAGCACATATTCCTAAGTTTGGGAGGTGCTACTATGTAAAGAGGTGGTTGAGAAGCAAGAGAGTTGCTTGCTTAGGATTTGAAAGGGCTGGAAAATGTAAAGCAAACCAGAAGCTTCAACCATTGAAATGAAGTGTCACTTCCTGTCACGATGGCATGAATATTGATGTCTCCATCCGGTGCTTTTCCCTTCTCAATTCCCAGCTCTAGCTTCTTATCTCTCCTCACCTGCCTATCATCTCCCCTTGGTGCCCCTCTTTTTCCCCCCTCCTTTCTCTCATGGTCCACTCCTCCCCCATCGTTTCCTTCTTCTCCAGTCCTTTACTTTTCCCATCTGCCTGGCTTCACCTATCACCTTCCAGCTAGTCCTCCTCCTCCTCCTCCTCCCCCTTTGATTCTGGCCTCTTTCCCTTTCCTTGCCAGTCCTAATGAAGAGTCTCTGTCTGATTGTTTGTTCAGTTCCATAGATGTCACCTGATCTGCTGAGTTCCTTCAGGAAGTTACTCTGAGTTTCCAGCATCTGCAGAATTGCTTATGTCATCGCTGCTTTTATCTCTTCCATAAATTCTGCTGAGCCCGTTTGGTGCTTCCAGCAGTTTTATTTTCACTTTTCCCAGAACAGGAGAAACATTAGACACAGACTACACTAGAAATGGACAAATTTAAAATTAATTTGATTTGATAGAGGTATACCTGATGATGAAGCACAGATAGAGCGGACAGCCTGAGACTTTTTCACAGGGCTGAAGTAACTAATGTTAGTGAGGTGGAGGTACATCTCTAGCAAAGGAGGTGTAAGGCGCTCTTTCCCTCTGCTAGCTTACAGGTCAGACTTGAGCAAGGTGAAACACCTACTCAGCCCCCCCCCCCCCCAAGATCAGGAGCACAGGAAACCATAGGAGCAGGTGGTAAATCATATGAGCAGCTGGCACATAGCAGAGCAAACACGAGGAAATCTGCAGATGCTGGAAATTCAAACAACAACACACACAAAATGCTGGTAGAACACAGCAGGCCAGGCCGCATCCATAGGGAGAAGCGATGTCGACGTTTCAGGCCGAGACCCTTCGTCAGGACTAACCAAAAGGAAAGATAGTAAGAGATTTGAAAGTAGAGGGGCGAGGGAGAAATGCGAAATGATAGGAGTAGACCGGAGGGGGTGGGATGAAGCTAAGAGCTGGAAAGGTGATTGGCGAAAGTGATACAGAGCTGGAGAAGGGAAAGGATCATGGGATGGGAGGCCTCAGGAGAAAGAAAGGGGGGGGAAGCACCAGAGGGAGATGGAGAACAGGCAAACAACCAAATATGTCAGGGATGGGGTAAGAAGGGGAGGAGGGGCATTAACGGAAATTAGAGAAGTCAATGTTCATGCCATCAGGTTGGAGGCTACCCAGCCGGTATATAAGGTGTTGTTCCTCCAACCTGAGTTTGGATTCATTTTGACAAGGAGGCGATGGATAGACATATCAGAATGGGAATGGGACGTGGAATTAAAATGTGTTGCCACTAGGAGATCCTGCTTTTTCTGGCGGACCGAGCGTAGGTGTTCCACGAAATGATCTCCCAGTCTGTGTCCATGGCCTCCTCTATTGTCTCTATCCATGGCCTTTCCATGTCCTGTCCCATGATCCTTTCCCTTCTCCAGCTCTGTATCACTTTTGCCAATCACCTTTCCAGCTCTTAGCTTCATCCCACCCCCTCCGGTCTACTCCTATCATTTCGCATTTCTCCCTCCCCCCTCTACTTTCAAATCTCTTACTATCTTTCCTTTCGGTTAGTCCTGACGAAGGGTCTCAGCCCGAAACGTCGACATCGCTTCTCTCTATAGATGCTGCCTAGCCTGCTGTGTTCTACCAGCATTTTGTGTGTATTGTGGCACATAGCAGGGAGGGCTTGGTATGGGGCTAGCAAATGCACCCTATAATAACCCAGAGCTACTAAATTGCCAACAGAAGTTCCAAAAGCCTCAACCCTGAGACAGGAAGGACCTTCGAAGAGTGCTACACTTAAGGACAACTCTAAAGACCAGCCCAGGACAAAGGACTCTGGCAAGATGCTGTCAGTGGCCCATGCCTAGTAGGACCAGTGGGCTTAAAACAACAAGAATCTCAGATAGGCACATGGATGAAAGAAAATTGGAGGGTAATGGGGGAGGGAAAGGTTAGATTGATTTTCCAAGAGTATTTAAAAAGATCGACACAACAACGTGCTCCCAAGGTTCTGTAATGTGCTGTACATTTCTATGTCCTGATCTGTAGAAATATTAGTTCAAGTCAGCAATCCAAGGGATGCCTCCTGTGGAAAACAATGAAATTTCCAGTGTGGATTCAAATGCAAGTCAGATGGGTCTTTTCCCCCCCCCCCAAAAAAAAGATAAAAATTAACAATTGGTGACAGGAAATATGCTGAGAGCAAATTGGCTTGGGAGGAATGCTTGACATAGGGTCCTTGGTTCTCAAAATGACAACTTCCCTCATGTCACATCTAGGTTACGAGGCAGACTAATTAACAGATAATAGATGGCCATGGTTTCACAATTCCATTATCATTAGGATAAAAGGCAAGGTAGCTGGACCTTAATCTATTTTGCTGCATGGTTGAATTGGAAGGAGGTTAAAAAGTAATTAATTTCCTGGTGAGGCACATTACCTTCTATTTGACATTGCTGATCAGATGAGAAGTTCCAGTTTCAGATTTCAGGCAAGAGGACAGGGATAATCTAGCATATATTAACAATGTTAAAAAGAAAGAATATTATGTGGACACACACAAGGTGCAGGAGGAACTCAATAGGCCAGACAGCATCTATGGAAAAGGGTGAACAGTCGCTGTTTCGGGCTGAGTCCCTTCATCAGGAACCACACTGGGTTTCATTCCTATATTTAATAAAGTGGCTATTGAGTGTATATACCTACAGAAACTAATAGCTTTAACTAATATTACTATTGCTTAAAATGCCCAATACAGACACAGGCTGTGGAAATGGTTTACATCAGCACTTAAAGTACACTTCACAAACCTGCCCCTACCCCATTTCATCTGGCCTTATCAACATATTCTTCTGTTCTTTGCTGCACAACATGTTTATCTAGCTTCCCCTTAAAGGTATTTGACTGAACAAAAGCTGTGGTAATGAGTTCTACTTGAGGAACTAAATACAGACATGTTATTTTTTTAAATTTGTCAGTTTATTTTTAACTTTCTGAATGTACTGTTCTTTCCATTAATTTCCAAGACAATGGCAATTTGTGAGGAGACCTTCATCATTATTTTCCAATCAAGAGTCTTTGTCTGTCCACACACTACCAGGAGGTGCATAAATGTGACCAGTAGATCTCTGTGCTTAGAGAAGATGGTGTCATAGTTAATCGAGAACAGCAAATAGCCTCCACCTTGCAGCTCACTAGATAGCATGAATGCAATTACTACCTGAGGCAAGGAAGAATATAATTTCCACAGGAGTGCTAGTGTGTGCCTTTTGAAATAGATTTTACACCATCCAGTTTCATTGCCAGAAGTACTTTGGCCAAGAGCTACAACACGGGATCCCAAGCTGGAGCACGCAGACCCCTTCCATAATGGCATAAAAAAAAGATTGGGAACCCAAGCTACAGGGACCCAAGAATCACACAACCTATTGATGCTGCTTCTGTAAGTAGTGAAGTTGTGGAGCTCTTGCCAGGTTTGTGGTCAGTCACCGAATTCGATCAACTTAATTAGTTCTAAAAGGGCATCCAATCGACAAATGGGTACCTGTACCTTTGAACTTTGATCGGATATTAGCCAGTTCCTTGTTAATGCGTTTAATTTCAGCTTCTTTGCTTTTACCTGGAAAGAAAGGAGAAAACAATGAGCAATCAGGATAAACAACCATTCCTCCCCATCATCCTCAACACAGGTGACCACCAGGGCTGTGTGCTGAACCCAAAGCTGCTCATACACGAATGCATAGTCAAACACCCAAGCTTGCTGATAACGCGACAGTGGTGGGGCTCAATACTAACAATGATGAGGTGGCCTACAGAGAGGAGGAGGAGGAGTTCGAAGCCTGCTGCCAGGCAAATCAAAGTCAACAAGATAAAAGAGAAGGTTATTGACTTCAGAAGAACTCATACCACTCACACTCCCCTTTACATCAGCGGCACAGCAGTGGAAACGGTGAGTAGTTTCAAACTTCGGGGCGTGCACGTTTCACACAACCTCTCATTGTCCCAGAACACATCCTCCACAGTCAGGAAGGTTCAACACCACCTCTCATTTCTGAAGAGAGCTGACTATGCACATCTATACTCATTTCTACAGGTGCACAGTGGAGAGCACCCTAACAAACTGGATCACTACACAGTACACTGCTGTGGTTGACATGAAGGCTCTATAATGAGTAGTCAAAAACGCACAATGGACCACCGGCACCAGCCTACCTGTCAGCAAGAACATATACCGTAGATTCCGGACTACAGAGCGCACCTGATTAAAAGCCGCACGCTCTAATTGTAGAAAGAAAATCAATTTTGTACTTGTACAAGCCGCACCGGATTTTAAGCCGCAGGTGTCCCACGTTGTAATATGAGATATTTACACAGATATTACACGTGAGAATTTTTTAACTTTTAATTAAATCCGTATGGTAACATAAACAAATACATATTGCAAATGCTTTTTTTCGAACAGTGCCTGTAACACAGCTACTTTTAAATATACATACGTATCGGTAACAAACAAATTACGTTGCGTATACTTTTTTACTGAACAGTGCACGAACAACATTCCAATATCTCCTAACGACTGGTAAAAATATATATATATACTGCAGCCTACCAGGAAAAATTATTGATCGCCTTCTTCATCTTCCTCCTGCGCACTAAAACCATCAAAGTCCTTCAGTGTCTGAATTGAATAAAACCTCAGGATCTCGTCACTCACTTCAGTCTCTTCGTTGTCGCTCTCACTTGAGCGCACGCGGTCCTCTTCATCACGCAGCAGTCCAGCCTTTCGAAACCCGCTGGTGATGGTGGATGTTGTGACACGGCTCCACGCATTTAGGATCCACTGGCAGACTTGGGTTAAAGATGCTCTTCGCATGCGTCCTGTTTTGGTAAAGGATTTCTCGCCGCTCGTCATCCAAGCCTCCCACTCAACGCGCAGCGCCACTTTAAATGCCCGGTTCACGCTGATGTCCAGTGGCTGTAAATACTTCGTGGTGCCCCCAGGAATCACAGCTGGAATTGAGTTTGTACTCTTGATGGCAGCTTTCACTGAACTTTCATTGTCAGCCACTTAAAAAATCACCATCGGTGGAAGCTTTAGTCCGGATGCTGTGCAGCTCAGAACACAAGTAAAATGCGTTCTCTCATGGCCACTTGTTTTCAGTGTGATGGACGAGTCACCTTTTTTATTAACAGTCCGAGTGAGAGGCAGGTCAAACGTCAAAGGTACTTCATCCATATTTATGATATCATCTGGCCCGATGGAATTCTCCGCTATCTTTGTTTGAGTGAATGTGCGGAAGTTAGCAAGTTTTTCCTCGTGGTGTCGGGAGGGAGCTGCTGACACAGAGTCGTGCGTATCCTGACGGACAGGCCTTTTCGTCTCATAAATCTAAAACACCACGAGGCCCACCTCTAAAATCTTCGATTTTCATTTTGGTGGCGATTGCGTTAGCCTTCAGTCTGATCTGCACGGTGGAAACATCGCGGCCGCCTGCTCGATGTGTGTTAACCCAGTCTTCAAGGAAGTTTTCAAGTTCAGGCCATCTGCTATGATTACCTCTGAAAGCTTTTGTCGTCTTTTTGCATTTACTCAGTTCTTCACGCTGGCGTCTCCACCGTCTCACCATCGATTCATTTATGCCAAGATTATGTGCAGCAGCTCGATTTCCTTCTTCGACCGTCAGATTGATCGCCTTTAACTTAAAAGTTGCATCATATGCTTTTCTTCGAGTGTTTTCCATGTTGATGAGCGTGAGTACAAATGACTGATTTACAATAATTTAATTGTGAAAGTGCGCTTGATTTATCGTACAATTTCATTGGACCTCTGTGAGCTACTCATCAATTTTATTGGTCTACTGTTACAAGGCAAAATGTTTTTGGCGGCATGAAAAAAAAACATGCATTAACCGCACCGTAGTATAGGCCGCAGTGTTCAAAGCGTGGGAAAAAAGTAGCAGCTTATAGTCAGGAATTTACGGTATACAGAAAAAGACCAGCAACATCATGAAGGATCCCACTCACCCTGCTGTGGACTGTTTGTTCCACTCCCATCTGGGAGAAGGCTACACAGCATCCATGCCAGAACTACCAGGCTCAAAACAGTTACTTTACACAAACAGTAAGGCTCCACACACTAACCCACTTCTCCACTGCTCCAACCACCACTACTGTATCACTTTCTGTCAGTCATCTTATGCAGACAGTCCACTACCTGGTGTCACTTTATAGATGTACAAACAATGTAAATAAGTTACTTTACATGTTCATATTTAAAACACGAGAGAGAATCTGCAGATGCTGGAAGTGCAAAGCAAAACACATAAAATGTTTGAGGAACTGAGGAGGTCATGTAGATTCTATGGAAAAGGGTTAACAATCGATGTTTCAGCCCAAGACCCTTTGTCAGGCTGAGAATGAAAGGGGAAACCTTCCTTCTCAAGTCCTGATGAAGGGACTCAGCCCAAAACGTCGACTGTTTATTCTTTTCCATAGATGCTGCCTGATCTGCTGAGTATTTATATTTAAATATTCTTAATTATTATTGTGTTCTTTATCTTATTATGGTTTTTGAGCCGCATTGGATCCAAAGTAACAATTTGTTCTCCTTTACACTTGTGAACTGGAAATGAATTTAAATAATTTTGAATCTTGATGTACTTAAGAGCACTGTGGAGATAATATTAAGAGACCAAAATCATGAGCTGTTTTGATCAGCAGGATGAATGAATTTCTATGAGCAAGATGATTATGCAGCTAACATGGATTAACTTTATTGGAGAAAATGTAACAATCAGGAGTGCACAGCCTGAACAATTATCTCTTAAACAGTATGTTTCAATTATGTCATATCCACTTCTTCTCAAGGATCTAACAAAATACAGTCTATACAGCAATACAGGGTTTTATAAATTACAAGAGAAAATAGCAGATATTGGTATGTATTGGTGCGACAAGGCCTGGGTCCTAGTGCAAGGAATGACCCAATGCTCAGACGTTTTAAACAGTGGGCCAGTGGTTTGAAAAGGTAGAGGGCTGGGACCAGAGGCGAGGGTCAGGCTCGATCAGCTCACTGATCTGCGACATTTGCTCCACTCTTCGCTTCAGAGGGGCTGAGGCTCTGCGACATTTACTCTGCTACGTGTTGCACGGAGGCTGAGGGCCTGCTCCATCTGCGTGCCTGCAGGCTCTGCGACGTTTGCTCTGCTACATGCTTAACTGGAGCTGAGGCTGGAGGCCTACTCTGGGCTTCATGTCTGTTGGCTCAGCGACATTTACTCTGCTATGTACTGAACTGAGGTGGAAGGTGTAGTGTCTGATGACTCGATTTCGTCCTAAATGCTATCGGTTTACTTTTGTTGTTTTCATGATCTGTTATTTGTTTCCTCTCTCTGTGTATTGGGTGTTTGTTGTTTTTTTATATATATAAAATGGGTTCTTTTGGACTTCTTGTTTCATGGCTGCCTGTAATCTTAAGAAAAATCTCAGGGTTTATACATAGATAATAAATGAACTTAATTTCAGGTAAGAAATTCTACAGGTTTCAAACTTCTTAATTGTGCAAACATTGACACAACACGCGAGGGAGTAGGAAGTCTACACATCAGCTTAGGATGAACGATAAGATCTCATAACTAGACTATTACCTACATAGAAAATAGCTCTTTCTCGCCTATAATTGTATATATATTTTTTAAAAGATCAAAGGCACCCAGATATTGGAAATCACTGACCAGTGTGATATTAAGAAACTTCTTGTGCCCCAGGTAAAATTATTTGACACCACTTTCAAGAAATTATGAGCTTATATGTAATTTTTAATTACATCACAAAAGGGGCTTGAGTATAATACATTACTGTGAAATGAAAAGCTTGACTCAGGATTCAGGTTTACTTATCAAGTGCATCTTGAACCATATGGTGAAATACATCGTTTGCATTAACAACCGACACACCCAAGGATGTGCTGGGGGCAGCCCACAAGTGTAGCCACATACTCCAGCGCCAATGTAGCATGCCCACAACGCTCGGCAGAACAACATGAACACACAACCAAACAGAGCAAGCATTAAAACAACAGCAAAACAAGCCTTGCTCCTCCCACCCACCCATATACACAGTCATCGAACCCCAAGACAAGCTATCTTCCTTGGCCTCCAGTGGGCGAGTCTCGAGTTTCGCAAACCCGGGTCTATGGGCATCTCGGTTGAAGAAATTAATCAAGATGAAAGCAAAATTCCTTGTTTTCTCCAGATGACAATGTTAGAACCCAATGTTGAGGTGTTTACTGAACCTGGCAATTAGCTTGTAGACATTTCGTCATCAGTCGAGATGACATCCTCAGTGCGCAGTTGTTGTTGTTGTTTCTCTCTGGGAGTGCTCGCATTTAAACAGCCCCCCCACCCCATCTGCTACCCCTTCAGTTGACCTTTGAATTCTATTGGCTTGCATTTCTCTGGCTCTTAGGGGTTTGTCGATTTCAATGTGTTTCTTAACAGAGTTATTAGAAGAGAACCACACTTTTAAAAATTCCCATGCCTGCCTCTTGTCTGCCTGCGCCAGAACCTCCATAGTTCTGGTGTGTCCTTTGCGGTCTTCATGTTCCCAGATGAGCAACAGTAGACCTTGTCTCTGCATGGCCAGGTTATGCTCCTTAAACGAGCTGAGAGCGCAAATCCTGCCTGGCTTGCATCGTTCTCGTTGCAGTCTCCACAGGTGATCCAGTTAGAACCTTTTGCTGCCTATGTGAACCAAAATTTGATATCCCATAGTACAACAGAACATCTCTCTCCTCATCTCAATCTAGTCACCAGCTGAATCTCTTGGTTTAATAGATATGGAAAGACAGGATTTAAAAATTCTTTGTGCAGTTAAATGAGGAATTTTACATTTAAAATAGTTCCAGATTTCCCAAAGACTATCTTGTAAAAGCCACTTGCAGTGTGGACTGGAGTGAAGTTTTCCAGGTAGAATTTTCATCTAAGCTGATATCATTGCACACGTGCAATACATAAAAACCAAAATACTTCCAGCTGTATTACAGTGGTGGACCCGTATCAGGAGGCCCAGGAGGGGTGCCACGGTACCACACAGTTAGTGTGACACTATTACAGCTCAAGTCACTGGGCGAGGAATTAAAGCATCAGCCATGGTACTCAACGATGACCTGGTCGATAACACATCTGTGGATGCTGATTGGCAACCAACATTTAACAAATGAAATGCCGCCAACACTCTTGACCTGCACTGAACCATGAAATTGGGCTCTAGAGAGCCGTATTAGAGTTATGCCAGAGCAAGTCTGTGCTTGCAGGAAAAGGGGTAGAGACAGTAAAGGAGGAGGAAAAACAAAAAAAAAACGAGGAGAGGGCAGAAAAGTTATTAACCTTCATTTTCGCAAGCAATTTTTCTTTTAGAGAGAAAAAAACTCAGAGCAGCTGAATCCACCAAATTCCAGCAATAACTCACCCCCCCCCCCACAGACTTTCACATCAAGCATCTCAATCACTACATCCTCTTCACTCAGTGAGCTGAAGGAAGTGGAGTAGGCCTTTTAGCCCCCATTAGGATGTACTATATCACATCCACCTCCAGAATAAATAACAGCACTGAAAACAAGCTTGCCGACATATTCCAGACAAACATCCCCCTATAGTGTTCCTTTTTGATTCCCAAGAGTAGCTTCGTTCCTGGGCGGCGAATTCTCGAAGGATACATCCTGAGCTCAACACACTGATGCAATCATGAAGAAGACACACCAGTACACTTCATTAGGAGTTTGAGGAGATGTGGTATGGAACTGCCAGCAATTAACACCACCGTTCCTACAGTCCTGATCGAAATGCTACTGAACCTAGGCTCTGTACTCCCTCTGAAACTGGACCCTAAGTGGAAGACCACATTCTGTGCAGAATGGAAATAACATCCCCACCTCGCTCCTCGCTGACAGTCAAGACTTGCGCACCACAGGAATGTATGCTTAGCCCACTGCTCTACCCTTTCTCCACCCATGGGTGGCTCGGCATAGCTTAAATGGCATCTGTAAATTACAACCATTATTGGCAGAATTTCAGATGGTGGCAATAGGGCATACCGGAGCGAGATATACCAGTTATCTGAGAGTGGTGTTGTAACAACAACCTCGTACTCAACGTCAGCGAGATCAAAGAGCTGGTTGTTGACCTCAGAAAGGGGAAGTCAAGGGAACACAAACCAATCCTCAGAGGAATCTGAAGATCTAACCTGACTGAAGCATATTGATGCAGCTATAAAGGAGGCAAGACAAGGGTGCATTTCATTAGGAGTTTGAGGAGATTTGGTTTGTCAACTAAAACACGCAAAAACTTCTACAAATATACTATGGAGAGTATTCTGACTGGCTGCACCACTGTCTGGTATGGGATGGGGGGGGGGGCGCTAATGCACAAGGTTGAAGTAAGTTGAAGAAACTTGTAAAGTTAGTCAGCTTCATCATGGATACCAACCCTCTATAGTATCCCAAGACATCTTCAAGGAGCAGTGCCTCAAAACGACAGCATCTATCATTAAGGATATCCACCACCCAGGACATGCTTCTTCACACTGTTACTGTCGGGAAGGAGGTAAAAAAGCCTGAAGGCACACACTCAGTGATTCAGGAACAGCTTCTTCCCCTCTGCCATCTGATTTCTAAATGGACACTGAACTCACAAACACTACCTCACTACTTTTTTTTAAATTCTGTTTCTTTGCACTGATTATTTTAACTTAACTATTTAATAGTCATGTATATACTTACTATAACTCAGTTTTTTTCTATATTTATCATGTATTTCATAGTACTGCTGCTGTAAAGTTAACAAATTAAGACATATGCCAGTGATATTAAATCTAATTACGATTCTAATTGATGTGTTTGTGGTCAAGTTTGTGGATGATACAAAAATGGGTGGAGGGGCAGTAGTTTTGAGGAAGTAGAGGCGCTACAGAAGGACTCAGACAGATTAGGAGAATGGGCAGAGAAATGGCAGCTGGCATACAGTGCTGGGAAATGTATGGTCATGCCCTTTGGTAGAAGGAATAACAGACTATTTTCTAAGTGAAAAATTCAAAAATCTGAGGTGCAAAGGGACTTGGTTGTCCTCGTGCAGGATTCCCTAAAGGTTAATTTCCAGGTTGAGTCAATGGCAAGGAATGCAAATGCAATGTTAGCATTCATTTCAAGAGAACTAGAATCTAAAAGCAAGGATGTAATGTTGAAGCTTTACAAGGCACTGGTGAGGCCTCACTTGGAGTATTGTGAGCAGTTTTGTGCCCCTTATCTAAGAAAGGATGTGCTGACGTTGGAGAGGGTTTAAAGGAGATTCACAAAAATGATTCTGGAATTGAAAGGCTTATCTTATGAGGAGTGTTTAATATGTCTGGGCCTGTACTCTCTGGAATTCAGAAAAATATGGCAGGGGAAGAGGGTAAATCTCATTGAAATTTATCAAACGTTGAAAGGCCTCTGTAGAGTGGACATGGAGAGGATGTTTCCAATGGTGGGGAAATGCAAGTCTAGAGATCACAGCCTCAGAAAAGAGAGATGTCCAGTTAGGAAAGAGATGAGCAGGAATTTCTTTAGCCGGAGTGGGGAATCTGTGGAATTCATTGCCACAGGCTGCTGTAGAGGCCAAGTCTCTAACTATATTTAAGGGGGAGATTGACAAATTCTTGATTGGTCAAGGCATCAAGTGATACAGGGAGAAGGCAGGAGATTGGGGCTGCGAGGGAAGTAGTTCACCTATGATGAAATGGCAGGGCAGGCTCGATGGACCAAATAGCCTAATTCTGCTCCTACATCTTATGATCAAAGACTCTAGCAAATTTCTCCAGACGCACAATGGAGAGCACTCTGACTGTTTGCACCACTGTTTGGTACGGAGGCTCCACAGCAAAAGATCAAAAGAGACTGTAAAGGGTTGTAGATTCAGCCAGCTCCATCATGGGCACAACTCTCTCCATTATTAAGAAAAACCTTCAAAAGCTGGTGCTTCAAATAGGTAGTATGCATCATTAACAACCCTTGCCATCTGGGACATGCCCTCTTCTTATTACTACCAGCAAGGAGGTGGTACAGGAATCGGAAGACACACTAAATGGTTTAGGAACAGCTCCTTCCCGTCTGCCATCAGTTTCTGAAAGTCCCATGAACAGCTCACTAAGTCCCATTTTGCACCAACATTATAATTTTTATGTCTTGTACTGTACTGCTGCCACAAAACAATACATTTATGAGTATACGTCAGTGATAATAAATATAATTCTGATCCTGATCTCAAATAACAGAAGCATCCTAATCAAACAGCTTTTTATCAGTATCTAACCAGATTAAGTCTTACTGTATCAACTTATGCCATTATAAGCATTTACTTGGCCAACTTACTCTATTTAGACTATGGCTGGACTTTACCAGCCTGTGACATTTCATCCTCTGTAGAAATCAATGCTATTATTTTGTATTCCAAATTGTTCCATTTAACACTCAGATTGCACTTTTTTGGCTCGCCATTTTAAAACCGATGACTGAATCCCTTATCCCCGGAATCAATAACCTACTGCACTCCATCCCTACTAGCTCTGACATGCATGGTCCCAAGCCCATGTGCGAAAGGAGGAGGGTTGGGCATGGGGCTCAACCATGAAAACCCAGCGCAAAAGAAACACCAGAAGTTCCAGAGAGAGGAAGGATACACCAGAATGGGCTACACCTGGGGACAATGTGAAAGACTCGCCCAGGACAGAAGACTGGTGATCTGCTGTCAGCGACCTACGGCCCATAGACATGATGGGCTGAAGTATGTACTCTCTCCGCACTAGGCTCAACACTACAGATGATCCAACCTTGATATTCAAATAAACCACACTAAGTGCTGGAGGATCTCAGCAGGCCAAGCAGTGTATAGAAATAAATGAACAGTCAACATTTTGGGCTAAGACCTTCAGTCCTGAAGAGGAGGCTCGGCCCAAAACATCGACTGTTTATTCATTTCCATAGATGCTGCCTGACCTTCTGAGATGCTCCAGCATTTTGTGTTGCTTTGGATTTCCAGCACCTGTAGACTTACTGTTTTTTGATATACAAGTTTTTCTTCAAAATCTCAATGTCATAATCTCATCTTTGATCTTTGCCTACCCCAATGTTATCTTTTAAACTATGGATTTCCTCACACTTTACTCCCAAAACTCTTCAGATTTAACATATAAAATACAAGTCTGATATGAACTAACTGTGGTACAGTAATAACGGTTACTGCAATGTTTTACAAGATCAAGCTTCAACTCTTGCCGTTGTCTCCGAGCAGCTTGCATTTTCTCCCCGTGACATCATGGATTTCCTCCAGGTCCTCCGACATTCCAAAGGTGCAGTTAGGGCTAGTTGTGTCAATGCCATGTTAGCACCAAAGCATGGCAACACTTACAGACAGCCCAGCACAATCCTCACTGATATGACTTGACACAAACAATACATTTCTCTGTATGTTTTGAAGTATTCGTGACAAAGCTGATCCCTATTTTATCTTTTAAGATGCAGGCATTCTCTCATTTCTCAAGCAATGGGATTTTCAGTTTAAGAACTGAAGCTTCATTTTCCACCTCCCGTGGCAACACCCAAGGCTTTCATCTGTCTCCCCTGGTATGGACACCATATAAAGCTTTTCTTCCCCCTATTTTCTGACACAGACAAAACCCCCTCACGGATGACTGTGAAAACGTAACACTTTTGCCAGAGGAGGGGCTTTATTCTCCCTCAATCCTGCAAGTTGTTCACTCTCTGCCCATCAACTCCCATTGATTCTTTCGCTACGTACACATACTAAAAGGACAATTTATGATCTGGTGCTCCCAACACAGCCTCCCCTACATTGGTGAGACCCATTGTAAATTGGTGGACCACTTAGTCGAGCATCACTGCACCATACATCATGTGAGACTTCCTGGTGGCCAAACATTAATTTCAATTCCTATTCTGACTTGTCAGTCCATGGTGTCCTCTTGTGAAAAGATGAGCAGTACCTTATATCCCATCAGGGTGGCTCCAACCTGATGACACGAATATCGATTTCTCTTTCTACCCCCCCCCCCACTTCTTCCTCTATTCCTTGCTGACTTTTTGCTTCTTCTCAGCTGCATATTACTTACCCCAGGTTGCCTCCTCCTTCCCTTTCTCCTATGGTCCACTCTCCTCTCTTATTAGATTCCTTCTTCTCCAGCCCTTGACCTTTCTCACCAACATGACTTCACCTATCACCTCCCATCTAGCCTCCTTCCCCCACTTATTGCGGTGGCTTCCCCCTTCCTCCTCAGTCCAGAAGAAGGGTCTGAGCCCAAAACGTCAACTGCTTATTTATATTCATAGATGCTGCCTGACCTGCTGAGTTCCTCCAGCATTTTGTGTGTGTTGCTTTGGATTTCCGGCATCTACAAACTTTCTTGTGTTTATAATTATGTTTATAATTGTGTTCATAATAATGTTTCTTGTCTGCCTTTGGGATGTGGGAGGTAACCGGAATATTGGGGTGGGGGATAACCTACATGGTTATGGGGTGTAGGAGCTCTGTATCTACTTTCTGTCGGTGTAATCTGTCATGTGGGTTGGGGTGTGGTAGAAGCAAACGAGCATAGCTACGTGTTCCCAATTGGGGTTAGTTAGTTGTGAGCCACAGGGAATGATAATTTTTTAACCACTTAATATGCCAACTTCGCAAACTGGAACACTGATTTAGTTCAGCCGCTAACTACACTTAGTACTATCGCTAATTAGAATGCTTAGTTATGCTGATTTGAATGCTAAGATTGCTATATCACTAATTTAGCTTTGTTGGTTTTCAATCGATGCAAGATTGTTCGCTCTTGCTAGTTTTGTAATAAGGGATTGATCTTACTTTTTCAGTTTGGAAATACATTATTTAGAAGCGCGTCAAGTACCCTGGTTTAGTCTTTCAGTGGTTTTAAGTTGTTTTTCAAGTACCTGCTACCCAGGGAGAATGTGAGAACTCCGTACAGCACATATCACACACCTGACTCACAATTAGATGCGGGTCGCTGGAGCTGCCAACCAGCAGCACGACCTGCTGCCATTGCCTTGACTACTATTTATCTTACAACTGACAGAAAGAGATAATGAGATTATTATAATATTGCTGTTTGTAAGGGCTTGATGTGTAAAAAAAAACTGGTCTCCATTTCTAACAGCGAGTCAGAGAAGACTTAAGAGAACACTGACAAGACATTTTAGTAATGAGACAAGGGCAGGTCTGATGTCTCTTCTGAACAAAGATGATTTAGAATTTAAATTTTAGAGCACAGTGTACAAAATTATGCAAGGACTAGTCTAGGCGAGGAAGAAGGACCCATTTCTCATACCAGAGAATTCAATAGCTACAGCTCATGGATATAAACGGCAGAAGATTGGATATCAAGGAAAGGAGGGGGTTTGAGAATCCCCCCCCCCCCAAAAGGTATGGGGCTCTGAATCTCTCTGTCTGAATGAGTAACAATCACGTCATTTTTTTTTACACTTGCATACTGACAAATGACAATAAACTACACTGAATTTGGAATCTGCAGCAGTTCCCAACCTGGGGTCCACGGATCACTCAGTTAATGATAGGGGTTTACAGTCTAAACATGGTTGGGAACTCCTGCTCTAGAACATAGAACAGTATAACACAAGAACGGATCCTTCGGCCCACAATATTGTACAGAACCAGCAAAGTAGTAAATCCAACCCCCCCCAAAAAAAAATTAATTCCTCCTTTTGAACACTTGAACACAATGTTCATGTCTCCCCATCTTCCTCACATCCAGGTGCCCATCTAAACGTCTCTTAAAAGCCTCCAATACATTTGCCTCTACCACCATCCCAGGCATCCACCACTCTCTGGAGTAAAAAACTTACCCCTCACACCCCCCTTTAAAACTACCCCCCCATCTTCAATGCATGCCCCCTGGTATTAGGCATTTCTACCCCGGGAAAAAGATACTCCCTGTATCTATGCCTCTCAATCGTATGAACCTCTACCTTGAAGAGACAGATTCCCTCATATATTCAAGCAACACACAGAAAATGCTGGTGGAATGCAGCAGGCCAGGCAGCATCTATAGGAAGAATTACAGTCAACGTTTCGGGCCGAGACCCTTCATCAGGACTAACTGAAAGAAGAGATAGTAAGAGAATGTAGCTTGATGGGCTATAACTATAGGCTACGGCAAAGTGGGAAGGAGGAATAATTTTTTCTGGCCTGCAAAGCTGAGAGGTGAATAGATTCCACGTTCTAAATCTCACTGATTTAAAGTCTAAAGATCAAAGCAAGTTTATTATCAAAGTATGTATACCATCCTGACATTCATTTCCTTGCGGGCATTCACAGTAGAACAAAGAAATACAATAGAAGCAATGATAAAACTACACACAAAGATTGACAAACAACCAAAGTGCAAAAAACAAACAAAAAAAAAATCATAATAAATAAATAAACAGATACACGAATTGTTAACTAACTAAACTAACACTGAAATACGAGTTGTAGAGACCTTGAAAGTGAGTCCATAGGATGTGGGATCAATTCAGTGTTGAGGTGAGTGAAGTCTCCCACACTGGTTCAGGAGCCTGATATCTGAACCTTCCTGAACCTGGACCTGGAGAGTGGGACCGAAAGCTCCTTCCCAATGGTAGAAGTGAGAGAGCATGGCCTAGATAGTGGTTCCTTGATGATGAAGGCTGATGGAGATGGTGGGGAGGTCCGTGATGCGCTCCTTTAGATGTGCTCAGTGGTGGGGAGGTCTGTGTGCAATGTACTGGGCAATGTCCACCACTTTTCTATTACAGCTGCGGCAGTACTTCAAAACTACTTCAGTGATGGGAAAGCACTTTGGAACACCCAAAAGTTTTTTAAAAAGAGGCATTAATGGAGTTGCAAACCTTTTGGCATGACTTGTTCCAAAGAGCATTAACTGCTGTTCAAGGAGTGCACACACTGCCGTCTGCCTGCTCTCACAACTGTGCAAGTGAGCTCCCACCAGCTTAATAATAGCACCCAGAATTAGTGACACAGCTGATGTGACAATGAGTCTTCAACAATGGACGCAGCTTGAGATCTTTGATCTTTAATTACAGTTTTGATCAAAAGATTTGCTATTCTCCTCAGGAAATTGGTTTCTGTCCATTTAAACCTATTGTGCAAACATACGCAGTGAATCCATGGACTGATGTACTGCAGTGGCCCAGTGCGTTACCACATTTTAAACAGACCCACTGAAAAAAATCAGAGACATCAATCTATATGCCGCAGAAGTAGAACAGTTGACCACTTTCTGGCTTTTTCCTACAGACAAATTCGGTCCCAAACTTCCAGTTATTTTCTGACATTCTTTTACTTATTTAAATATTGTGCTACAGGTTTTTTTTTGCAGACCCAGGCAACTTCTTCTAGTTTGCCCACAAAACAGCTTATTCTTCTTTTTTCATGTCTTTCCTTTCTTTGCAAGGTGGCTGGGGTCCTGTCAAGAGTCCGTGATCTACAGCTGCAGCTCAAACTACACTTCTCCACAGGTGGTGGGTTCTCAAATTCGCCATGTAGCCTGGAAGACGTGGGCGCAGCCCTGTGGTCGTCCCGGTTCCTCGCCAAGTGAAGCGTCACAGGAGACCGAAACATCGGGATAGCAGGTGGTGTGCGCTTCTGTCGGAAGAAGGCCCCTGCACCAGCGATCCTCTCGCTCTCTCTCAAAGGTGAGCGAGAGGCTGCTGGCTACTCTCACTTGTTGCAGGAGCGAACCTCTCTCTCCCTCGCTGGCGAGAGAAAGCCTGTCTGAGATACCGAAGCGTTGGGATGGACTGTAGTTCTCCGACGGTCTCTTTGGGGGCTTTGCTATTGCTTGCATGGTGAGGGGAGAGCGGCCCGATACCTTTGCTGGAGCAAGTGGGGGGAAGGGGAGGGGAGGATTGATGCTTTTGCTGCTGTTTGTACATGGGAGAGGAGAGGTGGGGCTTTGGGGTTCTGACATTTTTGTCATTCATTCTTTGGGGATTTTTTTGTTTCATGGATGTCTGCAAAGAGTAAGATTTCAGCTTGTATACTGTACGCATTCTCTGACATCAAACTGAACCATTTTAAAGCCTGCAGAAATAGTAAGGAATAATATTGGCACATTTGAAATAGAAAGATTAGCTTTATTTGTCACGTGTGCATACAGTGAAGTGTGTCGTTTTACATCAGCGATCAACACTGTCTGAGGATGTGCTGGACTGGAAATGTCGCCACACTCCTGGCAAAAGCAGAACATGCCCACAGCTTACCACTCCTAACCTGAATATCTGTGGAAGAAACCCACAAGGCCATGGGGAGGACAGAGTAGATCTCAATACTGGCAAGTGGCCCTGTAAATAATAGAATAATCTGCCATATTCCTTAACTTGTTCAGAGATACAACACAGTAACAGTATCTTCTGAGTCAATTACATCCATGGGAGCAACTAATCCATTAACCAGTACGTCTTTGGACTGTGGAAGGAAACCGGAGCACCCGGAGAAAACCCGTATGGTCAAGGGGCAGAATGTACTAACTCCTGACAGGCTGCGGTGGGAATGGAACCCAGGTCGTTGGCACTGTAGTAATGTTATGCTACCACTGACAGCCCACAATACTGAGCTGCAGATCAGATTCAGGTTTAATATACCAGCATTCCTCATGAAATTGGTCATCTTTGCGGCAATATTACACTGCAATACATAATAATAGGGAAAAAAAAATATATATTTTAACTTGTTAAAATAAATAGAAATAATAAAGTAGTGAGGTAGTGTTCATGGGGTCAATGTCCATTCAGAAATCAGATGGCAGAGGGGAAGAAGCTGTTCCTGAATCGCTGAGTGTCTCTTTAGGCTTCTGTACTTGTAAAAACCAACTGCAGAAGTACTGAGGGCACGATCACCTAGTGTCAGCTGCAGTGGCTGAGGCACGGGATAAGGATGCCCCCACGTTGGCTATCCCGCAGCGTGTTATACGGCCAGCTACATCATGGTCAATGCTCAGCTGGAGGACCGAAGAAGTGCTATAAGGATCAGATGAAGAATGCTTTAAGTGCGTGCAAGATCAGACCGGAGGACCTGGAGGATGTCGCCGCTGACCATAACACTTGGAGACAGCTGTGTAGGGATGAGGTTCGTATTCTGGGGATGGAAAAAACAACCAGAAGAGAGCCAGGAGAAATGCAGCCATGGTTGCCACCACTACCACATATACATGTCCCACCTGAAATAGAGCTTGTGGGTCCAGGTCAGGTCTGTATAGTCATCAAAAATCTCGCTGGTAAAGGAGTGGACGTCATCATTGGATTTCGATGGACAATAAGAGTATCTCCTTCCTGATGTAGCAATGAGAAGAGGGCACGTTCTGGGTGATGGAGGTCCTTAATGATGGATGCTGCCTTTGTGAGGGGCCCTAGACACTATGGAGGTTAATGCCCATGACGGAGCTGACCAAGTTAACAACTCCCTGCAGCTCATTTCAATCCTGTGGGACAGTCCCCCTCCATACCAGATAGTAATGCATATTCCCACCTTCACCCTCCTCTCTCTCTCTGTGGTAAGCTGGCCAAGCTTGGACAGATAGGAGTCTTTGAGCAAATACAGTGCCCCTGATCCACAAGTGAAAGATGGAATGTCATAATTTACCAGTGGGGTTACAATAAAGCAAAGTGGAAGAAAATATCAAGAGATCACATAGCTCAGATTCAAAAAGGTCAAGACAAGGGAACACACACACCAGTCCTCCTCGAGGGATCAGAGGTGGAGTCAGTGAGCAATTTCAAGTTCCTGGGTGTCATTATGTCTGAGGATCTCAGTCCCAACATATCGATACAGCTACAAAGAAGGCACAACAGTGACTATATTTCATCAGGAGTTTGAGAAGATTTGGTTTGTCACCTAAAACACATGAAAACTTCTACTGATGTACCTTGGGAGACCATTCTGACTGGCTGCATCATTGTCTGGTCCGGGAGTGGGGGGAGAACTACTGCACAGGATTGAAGTAATCTGCGGAGTTGTAAAGTTGTAAACTTAAGTCTGCTCCATCATGAGTATCAGCCTCCACAGTATCCAAGACACCTTTAAGGAGTGATACATCAAAAAAGATGGTGTCCATCATTAAGGACCCCCACCACATAGGACATGCCCTCTTCGCAGTGCTACCATCAGGAAGGAGGTGCAGAAGCCTGAAGGCACACACTCAATGACTCAGGAACAGGTTCTTTCCCTCAGCTATCTGATTTTTGAATGGACACCGAATCCATGAACTCTACCTCACTACTTTTTTTATTGCTATTTTTCATTACTTATTTAACTATTTGATTTTTTAATATATATATAGTATACAGTATATATACTGTGATTCAGTTTTTTCCCTCTCTATTATACATTGTATTATACTGCTTCCACAAAGACAACAAATTTCATGACATACGCCGGTGATATTAAACCTGAATCTGATTGCACTTTTCTAAATGCAGCATATTTATGGTTGTATCCTGGTAGCTAATGAAACATACCAAAACAGCAAACTTGTGCAGACTTACAGGAAACTAACAAAAGCACACATAGCAGATCTGAACAAACAACCTCTAAAGGACTTTGGCTCAGCAACTTTGCTAAATGAAAACACTAATGCAGACAGTGGGATGTCCCAATAACAAGTTTATGGTTACTCTTGGGGAACTGGGAACAACTGTCAAACGTTGGCATAGCTGTCATGGTTAACCTGGAATGACTCAAATCATAAAACTGTTTAATGCACCTTCTTTTCATTGTTACCATCAGGAAGGAGATACAGGAGCCTGAAGGCACACACTCACCGATTTTGGGAACAGCTTCTTCCTGTCTGCCATCTGATTTCTGAATGGACATTGAACCCCTGAACACTACCTCACTACTTTTTTATGCTTCTGTTTTTGCAATGTTTTTAATTTAACTATTTAATATACATATCCACTTACTGTAATTGATTTTTTTCCCCTATGTTTATCATGTATTGCCACTAAGTTAACAAATTTCACCAGTGATATTAAACCTGATTCTGGCCCTTTCAATGCACACTGATGCAGGCCATCTATAAAGTATTGCTGGGCGCTTGCAATCTGCTCCATTGCAAAATAAATAGGGTACAGTTCTAAAACACAAGAGGGAATAAACGTTATAGTAGAACTGGAGAAGTGTACAGTCATTTTTGAGTGGTCTCAGTGACGAGCTGTACTTGCAACTCTGATGCTGATGGTCAAGGTTCAATATTATTGAGAAATGAGGAAGGGCAGGCTCTACACCAGGATTGCAGTGCATTAACCGCAGATTTTTTAACAAATGCAGTCAACAACCTCATAACATCCTGACCGATTTGATCTTGCTAGATTATCAGACGTTCTACAACATTAACCAGAGTGAGCAATCTCACTGCTTTGTACAAAGCACTCAGGGGACTAAAAACCCTCGCTTTTGCCCTTGTGGTAGTCTCCCTACATCAATTCAGCTTGTGGCACCTTATTCAGTGACAGATCCTGCATTTTGGGCGGCAGTTCTCGTTTATCTGCAACATCTCCAGGCCTGCTCTAAATTCCTGGTTTAGGGAAGATATACAACGAACAAATGTAAGAATTAGATAAGGCTGTCATGGGGAGAGGGAGAGGGGAAGAGGCAACCGCCCTCGATCTACTGCCCTAAATAGCGGCATCCCTGGTCCTTTTAAAATGGAAGTGCTGTGCCCACAACAAGGGGCATGCTACCAAAACCCTCAACAGGGCAGAACTGGCACAGCTGCTCAGATTTGTTGAGCACAACAGAGACCTTCTGGGCGAGGAGGAGGGAGCAGGAGTGGAGATTGCCTCAACGTACTGCACACCTCCAGCCTCCACTCTCTCTCCCTCACACAGACAGAGTGAAGTCAGTCCAAGGAAACACTCCATGGCACCACCAGCTCCATGGGGTGTGACGGCACTCCGCGGCATCACCGTGGAAACCGTGCCACCCCCAACCCCTTGCAATGCCCCAATTAAAAAAAATATGATGCATAGATTAGTATTGGTTAATTAAAAGGGAAGGGACTAATCAATATTAAGAAGGGGGCAGATGAATTACAAATGAGCTGAAGGACGCCCCCACCCACTCCCCAAAAAAATATATCTGTAGGCACTTACAGTTCCTAATGTCAGAGATAAACACCGCCAGCCCCCTCATCCCATCACCTTTCGACACCGCGGGCATCTTCTCGGGTTACAATCTACCGCCTCGGCCAAGAGAATCGGGCGGAAGGCGGCGAGCGGGCGAGCGGCCGGGGTCTTTTACAATGAGGATTTCACACCAGGCCTCGGTCTGCCTGTCACTGGGCGCCTGGATCAGCAGGCCGGAACTGGGTGGAAACGAAGCCGCCCAACCTGCAACCCCTTCCGCTGGCCTTGTTGGGCAATATAAACGTCAATCATAGATTCCTGCCGTCTAATTACTTAAAGTCAACGTCACTCACTGTAAATCACAAACACTATTGGTCTATCAGATTTGAGTAGACTGTCAACCCGCCTTCACAGCTCATTGGTTCAATGGGACGTCAATGCATATGTTCCAAATGTTTATTGGACTGATTTAACATCAATCAAATTAGGCTCTGGAATCTATTTGCTAAAAAGGGATTGTACCACTTGGTGGGTGGGATCTACTCATATTTTCTTCCGTGAGTGAGCAAAACGCTTGTCTGTCAAATATGTACAACTCTAATTGGCTGGTATGATGATCGAGGGGCGGGTGTAATGTGGGAGACCTGAAGTCCAGAATGAGGCGCGGAGGCGGGAAGACGGGATGAAAAGCTTTATGTAACTGGACGATTTACCAATCTGAACAAAAAGTTAACATCGCGTTTGTTTTCAAACATATGGCAAATAATATTTTCCATGCAGCTGCTATTACAAATGCGATGCATTTGATTGGATGATAAACTGCTTCATAACGGAAATACCGCCTCCTAAAATCGCTGAATGGTTACTAAACGTGCCAATAACGAAAATCGTGCTTGATGATTGTGCGGGAGGCATGTCAATCAATCATGCGGCGGCTCTTTGACGATGAGAGGACTAGGATTTAATGGAATGAAAGTTTCTTCAGTCTCCGGAGGTTTGGAGTTGTTGCAGTGATCAATATTATTCCTAGTTAATCAGTAGACCAACATTAACTGGTGCAAAAGAGGTCACAAATCTTTTCCAAAACGAGCCCTACTGTACTGAATTCACAGTGCAGAAACTAGCCATTGGCCTAATGCTCTATTATGTAGAAACCCGGGTTCTTCATTCATTCAAACAACATTTTTAAACCTTGTATATTTGACTAGATTTTCTTTAAATATGTCTGTGGCATTCACATTTAAGTGCTCACTTCTCTGGATAAAGCTTTCTCAGGAATCTCATTGACTTTATCAAGAACTATAGAGTCACAGAAGAGTACAGTGCAGAAGCAGACCCTTCGGTCCATCTATTCCATGCCGAACCGTTTAAACTGCCAACTCCCATCAATTTGCACAGGACCGTAGACCTCCGTACCCCTACCAGGCTTGGACCTTCTCTTAAACGTTGCACCAATTGTGCTGGCAGCTCATTTCGCACTCTCACAACCCTTTGAGTGAAGGAGTTTCCCCTCATTAGTCCCCTTAAATTTTTTGCCTTTCACCCTTAAGCCATGACTTCTGGTTGTAGTCCCACCAACCTCAGCAGAAAAAGCCTGCTTGCATTTACCCTATCTATACCCTTCATAATTTTGTCTACCACTGTCAAATCTCCTCTCAATCTTCTATGTTCCAAGGAATCAGGCCCTAACCTGTGGATTTCCTTATAATTCAGCTCCTCCAAACCTTGCAACATCCTTGCAAATTTTCTCTGTACTCTTTCAACCTTATTTAGATTTTTCCTGTGAGTAGGTAACCAAAACTGCTCACGATACTCCAAACTAGGCTTCGCCATTGTCTCATGTTGAAGTTGTACAACATCCTGTACGTAATACTTTGATTTATGAAGGCCAATATGCCAAAAGCTTTCTTTACGATCCTCTCTATCTGTGACACCACTTTCAATGAATGATGGACCTGTATTCCTAGATCCCTTTGTTTTGTCACACTCCTTGGTGCCCTTCCGTTCACTGTGTAAGCCCTACCAAAGGGCAACAACATGCAAGGCTTCCCCTCTAATTCTACTTTCACGTATTTAATTCAGTCCCAAATGACAGTTCCCGTCAAAATAACAATTGAATGATTCTTTTGTATGTTTACCTCATCAAAAATAGATTCAAAGGTTCAAAGTAAATTTATTATGAAAGAATGTTTGAATTATACAGCCTTGAGATTTGATTGCTTACGGACAGCCACAAAGCAAGAAACGTGAAGAACCCAATTAAAGGAAAAAAAAAGACCAACACCGATGTGCAAGAGAAAGAAAAAGATGACAAAACATGCGAACAATTGAAGCGAATAGTTACATTCCAAACCAAATTGAGTCCTTAGAGTAGGCCCAGAGTAGGCCCAAAGCTTCACTTATCAGTTCATCAATTTAGTGGGCCTGGTGCACGGCAGTCGGGGCAGTCTTCATATCCTCAACACCATGGAGAGAGGAGCGATCATCACGGAGAACGAGCGGAATCGGCTCCTGCCTCGGATCTTGTCACTCTGTCCTTTCAGTCTATCTGGGCCAGCGTTTAAATTGACCAAACAACGGAACAGTATAAATCTCTGGTGCCCAGGAGAGAGGAGTAAACATCATGGAGAGCAAGCAGAATCACTCTCGCCTCCGATCTGGGGTGGCGGTTAGATAGTTTAAACAGTGAATCATACATCGCACTAGGATCTGGCTACTGTGAAGGAATCAGGACCTTCTAACTAATTCCTCATCTTTTTTTCTCCAGTCCCGCTGAAGGTTCTCAGCCCAAAACATCAGCTGTAGTCTTTTCCATGGATGGTGCCTGGCCTGCTGAGTTCCCCTAGCACTGTAGATGTCTTGGCTGCTATGGAGAAGGCTAGTACCCATGATGGAGCTGACTAATTTTATAACTCTCTGCTGCTTACTTTGATCCTGTGCAGTAGATCCCCCCCCCCCCCCCCCGTACCAGATGGCGATGCAGGGCGATTAACAAGCTAAAAACGAAGTAAATCTAAGGTACAGTTTTGACGAGGTCTATTTGAATGTGGAAAAGGGCTTGAAGAATGGTGGGTCAAGACGCATCTGAGGAAGATAACAGGCAGTCAACATTTCAGATCATTTACGTTCAAGTTCACATATCCAATCATTTTGCTCAATCCTAAGCATATTCAATGACTGAAAATCTACATTTCATTACTGTCATCCCCTCAAAACTAATCAATAGGCTTCAAGACCTTAGCCTCAATACCTCCTTATGCAATTGGATCCTCGATTTCCTCACTTGTGGACCCCAGTCAGTTCAGATTGGTAACAACATCTCCACCACGGTCTCCATCAGCCCAGGATGAACATAAGGCTGTGTGATTAGCTCCTTTCACTCTCATCCCCATCAACGTCAACAAGATCAAGAAGCTGATCATTGATTTCAGGAGGAGGAAACCAGATATCCATGAACCAGTACTCGTGGGAGGATCCGAGGTTCAACTTCAAATTCCTGGGTGTTGTTATTTTGGAGGACCTCTCCTGGGCCTGGAACATAAGTACAATTATGAAGAAAGCACGCCAGCACCTCTACTTCCTTAGGATTTTGTGAAGATTTGGTATGATGTAACAAACTTCTATAGATGTGTAGTGGAGAGTATAATGATTTCGGCTGGTATGGAAACACCAATGCCCTTAAATGCAAAAGCCTACAGAAAGAAGTGGATATGGCTCAGTCCATCACAGGTAAAGTCCTCCCCAAAATTGAGCACATCTACACGCAGCATTGCCACAGGAAACAGAATCAATCATCGGGGACCCCACCACCCAGGCCACGCTCTCTTCTCACTGCCGTCATCAGGAAGAAGATACGGGAGCCTCAGGACCCACAACACCAGGTTCAGGAACAGTTATTACCTCTCAACCATCTTTCTTTTTCAATCTTTTTATTGAGCTTCATATATAAAAAAAATATAACATAACAATATTGAATAGGTTATAAAAACACTAGGCTTGAAGTTAAATTAGTATTAAGATATCAATATCTTATTGAGATATCAGCAAGGAACATCATAAAATAATCAATCAAACCTGTAATAATTGTATATGAAAAAGGATAATCACAAAAAGAGAGAAAAAAATACAAGAAAAAATATATATTAAAATAAAATAAAATAAAAATAAACCTAAACTAACATGGGCAATAATAATAGTTTATATGTACATGATAGTGTCAAGAACTCCGGAACTCCATACCAGAACAAGGATAAAAAGAGAAAAGATCCGGAAGAGGTCAAATTAACCCATATGAAAATGTCGAATAAACGGTCCCCAAGTTTCTTCAAATTTAATTGATGGATCAAAAATAGTACTTCTAATTTTTCCTAAGCTCAAACAAGAAATAGTTTGAGAGAACCACTGAAACGTGGTAGGAGGGTTTACTTCTTTCCAATTTTGTAATATAGACCTTCTAGCCATTAGAGTTGCAAAGGCGATCATTTGTCTAATTGAAGGGGAGAATTGACTACCATCCTCAATTGGTATACCAAAAATTGCAGTGATAAAATGGGGTTGTAAATCAATATTCCAAACTGAGGAAATGATAGCAAATATGTCCTTCCAATAGTTATATAAGGTGGGACATGACCAAAACATGTGGGTCAATGAAGCAACTTCTGAGTGACATCTGTCACATTGAGGGTTAATATGGGAGTAGAATCGAGCAAGCTTATCTTTAGACATGTGGGCTCTATGTACCACCTTAAATTGTATTAAAGCATGTTTAGCACATATAGAAGAAGAGTTAACCAATTGTAAAATTTTTTCCCATTTTTCTGTTGATATAGTATATTGAAGCTCTTTTTCCCACTCTTGTTTAATTCTACCTGACATTTCTGGTTGTATCTTCATGATCATATTATAAATAAGAACCACTAATCCCTTCTGACACCTCTCAACCATCAGGCTTTTGAACCAAAGGGGATAACTTAACTCGCCCTCTCACTAAAATGTTCCCACAACCAATGGACTTACTTTCAAAGACTTTTCAGCTCATATTCTTGATATTTATTGCTTATTTATCTATTATTTTTTTTCTTTTTGTACTTGCACTGTTTGTTGTCTTTTGAACACCCAGTTGATGTGGTCTTTCATTGATTCTATTACTGTTATTATTCTAGAGTGGATTTATTGAGTTTGCCTGCCAAAAAAATGAATCTCAGGGTTGTACTTGGTGACATGTAAGTACTTTGATAATTAATTTACCTTGACTTGACTTTGACTTTTGACGCTCCTATGGGGAAAAGACCTTCAAAGATTTACAATCCACTGATTGACCCGATTGTCCTTATATCTGTTTTTCTGATGTTCTTCAGGGTTGAGAAATGTTGTTGAGCCCTTAACTTCCAGTGGGGCACAGGCCACTGTTGACCTCCCATCCCCATCGTCTTCGGTTCTGAGCTAGTTTCTTGAGGGTGGACAAGGAGCTCATCTGGTTTCCTGATATTCTTCAGGGGATGAAAAAATGACTTTGCTACAAATGCCTCTGCGTTGACTCATAACTGTCTTTGAAAGTGACCCAACAAATGAGTCAAATCAGAATCAGAATCAAGTTTATTATTACCAACATATGTGTTGTCTTGTGGCAGCAGTACAGTGCAAGAAATTTTTAAAATCTATGTAATTGCAATCATTAAATAATTAGTGTGAGGGTGGAATAGTGAGGTTGTGTTTGTGGGTTTATGGACTGTTCAGAAATCTGATGGCAGAGGGGGAGGAGCAGTTCTTAAAAGTCAGGTCGGGGTCTTCAGGCTCCTGTACCTCTCACTCAACATGTTTTCACCCAGGAACTTGAAGCTGCTCGCCTTTTCCAGCTCTGACCCTTCAATGATGTCTGGTGTGTTTTCTCCCACCTTCGATCAATTCCTTTGGTCTTGCTGACTTTGAGTGTGAGATTGTTGTTGCAACACCACTCAACCAGCAGATCTACCTCACCCCGTACACCTCCCTCTTTGCACTTGTGATTCGGCCGGCAACCGAGGTGTCATCAGTGGATGTTCAGATGGTGTTTGAGCTGTGCCTAGCCACACAGTCATGAATGTTGTGACTATTAATCATGGTTGGCACCAAAGTATGTGGTGACACTTATGAGCTGCACGCTGCGTATCCCTAGATCGCATTAACTGTTAGTGCAAACAACGGCTTTGATATCTTCATCCTTTTAACCCCATCACCCCTTCTGGGACCAAGGCTGCCAACGTCAGCTCTCAGGGGTCCTTTGTTCTGGTAAGTCTTTCAGTTTGCCCCAGGTATAGCCCATCTTCTTGGTGAGGATCTGTCCTCTCCCGGGGATGAGGTCTTTGCAGCTTCTGCTGCCATTTCTGTAGCCCTGGGTTTTTATGGGATGGGTTTGCTAGACAGTCCACCTTTCACACTGGGGACTGGGACTGTCCAAGGCCGCGTTACGTTTCCATTTACACGTGATAAATAAAATGGTGCTGAACTCCTTCAGTGCCAGCCTGACACTTGGCTGTGGTGGAATGTAGACCGCAGCTGGGATGATGGTGGAAAACTCCCTCAATGGAGGACACTTGAATGCCAAATGCTCCCGATGGTAACACTAACAATGCCAGTGTTCTCCAATCCTGTGAGAAAGCAGAATCAAAGTGAAGAATCTCATGACTTGTTGGATACTGGAAAGAACATTTTCTTTTCAGAAGGGGTTGACAGCCTCCCCACCACCAAGCACATCCACTAGGAATGCTGCCTGAAGGAAGCGTCATCTATCATTGAGGACCTCCCCTCTCCAGACCATGTTCTCTTCTCGCTTCTGCCATCAGGACAGAAGTACATGAGCCTTCGGTCCCACTCTACCAGGTTCATCTACGTCTGCTAATTAAATTTGCTGACAACACTAGACTGATTGGCCAAATCGCAGATAATAATGAGGTAACCAACCTGACACGGTGGTGTCAAGAAAACAGCCTCTCCCTCAATGTCGCAAAAACAAAGAAACTGGTTGTGGATCACAGGAGGAATGGAGACAGGCTAACCCCTATTGACATCAATGGATCTGGGGTTGAGAGGGTGAACAGCTTCAAGTTCCTCGGCATAAGCATTACTGAGGATCTTGTGTGGTCTGTGCATACAGGCTGTGTGGTGAAAAAGGCACAACAGCGCCTCTTTCACATCAGACGGTTGAAGAAGTTTGCTGTGGGCCCCCAAGTTCTAAGAACCTTCTACAGGGGCACAACTGAGAGCATCCTGACTGGCTGCATCACTGTCTGGTATGGGAACTGTACTTTCTTCAATCGCGGGGCTTTGCGGAGAGTGGTGCGGACAGCCCGGTGCATCTGTAGATGTGAACTTCCGACTATTCAGGACATCTACAGAGACAGGTATGTAAAAAGGGCCCGAAGGATCATTGGGGACCCGAGCCACCCCAATCACAAACTTTTCCAACTGCTAACATCCGGGAAACGGTCCCGCAGCATAAATCCGGGACAGCTTCTTCCACCAGGCCATCAGACTGCTTAACTCAAGTTGGCACAACTGTATTTCTATGTTATATTGACTATCCAGTTGTACATAATATTTATTATAAATTGCACATTGCACATTTAGACAGAGACGTAATGTAAAGATTTTTACTCCTGAATGATTGAGCAATAAAGTCAAATCAATTCAAATCTAAGCCAACTAATTTATTTTACAGCTGCACAGACCAACCATTGCTCTGAGCAGGAAAGTTTTGCATGGTCTGAAAACTTTAAGTGTTTGCTTTTGTAATATACATAGTATGAAAATTGAAACATCACATACTTCTGATTTTATTTATTAATTGAAAGTTACAATGAAATACAGTGCAATACAGAAAATCTCCCACATTTCATAAACTTTATCCAGCTGCATCCAGTTCCAGCAGCCTGGCAACAAAGGCTGTGTGCGTGGGAGCATTGCAGTTACCGTGCAGCCATGCACCTGTGCCGTGCAGAGAGAACAGCAGTTACTACCCCACACCATCAGGCTCCTGAACCAGCTCACTTCAACAATGAACTGATGCCACAAACTGTGGACTCTACAACTCAGGTTCTCAGTACTATTTATTTGATTATTTATTTGTTACACTGGACCACAATATTTTTCAAAAGTGTTGTTTCCTCAGAATTTTTTCTTGTTCACAATAGACCGGTTGAAGCTGAATACATATAATTTCAGTCTACTTGTAAATGTAGGAATTTGTAAGAGAGACAAGATCCCTCTGTAACTGGATACTAGACTTCCTGACTGGGAGGCCTCAGTCAGTCTGGATCGGGAACAGCATCTCCAACACCATCACACTGAGCACGAGGGCCCCCCCAGGGCTGTGTGCTCAGTCCACTGCTGTTCACTCTGCTGACCCACGACTGTGCTGCAACACACAGCTCGAACCACATCATCAAGTTCACCGATGACACGACTGTGGTGGGTCTCATCAGCAAGAACAACGAGTCAGCTTACAGAGAGGAGGTGCAGTGGCTAACAGACTGGTGCAGAGCCAACAACCTGATCTTAATATGAACAAAACAAAAGAGATGGTTGTTGACTTCAGGAGGGCACGGAGCGACCATTCCTTGCTGAACATCGACAGCTCCTCGGTCGAGATCATAAAGAGCACCAAGTTTCTTGGTGTTCATCCGACGGAGAATCTCACCTGGTCCCTCAACACCAGCTCCATAGCAAAGAAAGCCCAGCAGTGTCTCTACTTTCTGCGAAGGCTGAGGGAAGTCCATCTCCCACCCCCCCCCATCCTCACCACATTCGACAGAGGTTGTATTGAGAGCATCCTGAGCAGCTGCGTCACTGCCTGGTTTGGAAATTGCACCATCTCGGATCGCAAGACCCTGCAGCGGATAGTGAGGTCAGCTGAGAAGATCATCGGGGTCTCTCTTCCCGCCATCATGGACATTTACACTACACGCTGCATCCGCAAAGGAAACAGCATAATGAAGGACCCCACGCACCTCTCATACAATCTCTTCACCCTCCTGCCGTCTGGGAAAAGGCTCCAAAGCATTCGGGCACTCACGGACAGACTGTAACAGTTTCTTCCCCCAAGCTATCAGACTCTTCAATACCCGAAACCTGGACCGACACCTTGCCCTGTTGTCCTGTTTATTATTTATTGTAATGCCTGCACTGTTTTTGTGCACTTTATGTAGTCCTGTGTAGGTCTGTAGTCTAGTGTAGCTTTCACTGTGTTTTTTTTACATAGTTCAGTCTAGTTTTTGTACTGTGTCATATAACATCTCGGTCCTGAAAAATGTTGTCTCATTTTTACTATGCACTGTACCAGCAGTTATGGTCGAAATGACAATAAAAGTGACTTGACTTGAAATTAACTTTTATAGAACATAATGTGTTTAATTGCACAACACTTTGAAATAGTTCAACTAAGCTAGAAATGTTTTGTTGATGATTTTCACTTGTACTCAGTGTCTGAGGCTTCTCACTTAAGTGTCCAACAATAATCAGCCAGCGTTGATGGATTCCAGTTGCCCTGATACTGTTTCTCCATGACCGCAATGTCCCAGTGAAACCTTTTACCGTGATCGTCACTGACAGTGCTAAGATTTACAGTGAAGAAGTCAAAATGGGAATGCAGAAAATGAATCTTTATTGCCATGAACTTCATGGTTTCGTATGCTTGAAGCATGATGTCAACTTCCTTGTTGTTTGGTTGGTGCTCTGGAGTTGCCAAGAAAATTATCAACAACATCCTTGAATTCTTACCATGTGATTTTCTCTGATCCCATTAGAAGTTCTTGGAATTGCCTGCCACTGATGACCTGTTTGATTTGTGGACGAACAAAAATGCTTTCAGATTTATTCATCACATATACATGTTAACATTCAGAGAAATGCATCATTTGCTTTAACACCCAGCACAACCTGAAGATGAGATGCGGAAAGCCTACAAGAGGGCCGCACTTTCTGATACCGACGGGGCACTTGCACAATCCTCAGCAGCACAACACATCTTAACAGAATCGAAGGTGTGGATGAATTATCATACATGAGGGAGATTGAAAACTTGGCTGACATATGTTATAACAGCAACCTCTCACTCCACGTCAGCAAGACCAAAGAATTGATTGTAGGCTTCAGGAGAGGAAAACCAGAGGTCCATGAGCCAGTCCTCATCGGAGGACCAGAGGTGGAGAGTGCTGGCAAATTTAAATTCCTTGGTGTTTTTATTTCAGAGGACCTACCCTGGGCCCAGCACGTAAGTGCTATTGTGAAGGAAGCACAGCAGTGCATCTACTTCCTTAGTAGTCTGTGGAGATTCGGCATGACATCTAAAGCTTTGACAAACTTCTATACTAGTGGAGGGTATATTGACTGGCCGTGTCATGGTCTGGTGTGGAAATATCAATGTTTTTGAATGGAAAATCCTGCTAAAAGATGGGGAATTTGACCCAGTACACCAGGGACAAAACTCTCCCAACCAATGAGCCCATCTACATGACACACTGTAATAGGAAAGTAGCATCCATCATCAGAGATCCCCCACCACCCAGGCCAGGCTCTCTTCTCACTGCTGCCATCAGGTAGAAGGTACAGGAGCCTCAGGACCCACACCACCAGGTTCAAGAACAGTTACTACCCCTCAACCATCAGGCTCTTGAACAAAAGGGGATAACTACATTCATTCCCCCATCCTTTGAGATGTTCCCACAACCAGTGATCTCACTTTAAGGTCTCATTATCTCATGTTCTCATCATTTATTGCTATTTATTTATATTTGCATTTGCACAGTTTGTTGTCTTCTGCACTCAGGTTGATCTTTCATTGTTCCTGTTATAGTTACTATTCTATCGACCTGCTGAGTATGCCCGCAGGAAAATGAAACTGAAGGTTGTACATGGTGATATATATGTACTTTGATAATAAAATCTGCTTTGAACTTTTGCTTAGATTTACCACTTGCACATACTAGTGGTATCTGAAAATCAATGCAGCTTATTTTGAAAGCCAGTATCACCCTGTCTTTCATCTTTCTCAAAGGCTGCTCTACTAATTTCTCCTGTCATAATGAAAGACTTAACATTTATCTAAACTCTTATCCTTCTCCCGTGTTTTACTTCCTCTCTCTTAACCCGTGGGTTTACTTTGCTACTGGTTTGCAACTCATCTTTGCATTGACAGCAGACTTGGACACAAAGCACCATCTTCTCATCAAAGCCATTGATAAAAATTAGGGAAAAAAGCTGACACCTATAAGCTGGTGGTATCCCATTAACTAACCCTGGCAACTCCAAATCAAGTCAAAGTTATCGTTATTCAACTTTATACATGCACATAATGTATATAACCATTTAACATATATGGAAATGATATGCAGTAGAGTCTCCTGCATGATGGTAGGATGTCAAAGAGGATGCTGGATGAATTGGTGGGATCCTTCATACACAATACAATGTCGGAAACAATGCAGGGCAGTAGCGGAGCAGTTACCACAATCGCTCTACAGTGCCAGCGGTCACTGACTAGGGTTCAATTTCTGCTGCTGTCTGTAGGGAGTTTGTACATTCACCACTGCCAAGGGGTGGGTTTCCTCTGGGCGCTCCGGTTTTCTCCATGTTTAGGGTTAGTGAGTTGTGGGTGTGTTATGTTGATGTTGGAAGTGTGACAGCCCACCCAGAATATCCTTGGACTGCTTTAGTCATTGATGCAAATAACGGATTTCACTGTACGTTTTGATGTTTCAATGTTCTTCTTTTGCCCGTTATGCTGCTGGAGATTCAGAAATACCGTCACACTCAGATGTAGAAGAATTCTTCATTGCTATTTCCGGAACAGTTTTGTTTGACCATTCAGGGTTGCTAGCCCTGAGCCAAACCCCTGACCATGGAGGAACGGTAGGCAATTCTTAGTCTGGCCTTTATTACCCTTTGACCTGTTTGGCATGGGTGACCCGACCAAGAGCCAAAGTATAAAGCCCTGACTCCAGCCAACATCACTCTCTGGGTCATTGAGGGACACAAGCCTTCACTCCCTATGACAAGGTTGTGGTCCTCTTGGAAGAATATTTCAATGTACATGTGACAGATAAAGTTAATCTTCTTCCTCTTTAACCTGTTTATCCTTTCTCTGTTTTCTGTCTACTTATTAATTCTCATCCCGGTTATGTCCTCTCCAATCTCAGTCCTGACACAGGGTTTCAGCCTAAAATGTCGACAATTCCTTCCCCCCCCAAGATTCTGTTCCAACTGCTGAGTTCCTTCAGCAGGATGTTAGTTTCTATTAATCCTCAGTCGACATTATTATTTATTATTCCCAATTCTGATTTTCCAAGGAACTGGAATATGTCTGCCAAGTGCTAATCAGGCGTGTGTTTGTCAGTTCCCCAGATTGTCTGGTGTTATCTATTTACGGAAGCATAGCGGTTAGTGCAACGCTTTACAGTGTAAGGAATACCGATTCCCGCTGTTGTCCGTGAAGAGTTTGTGTGTTCTCCTCATGACTGCGTGGGTTTCCTCCCATATTCCAAAGTTGCTTGGTTACGGTTAGGGTTAGGAGTTGTTGGCATGCTATGTTGGTGTCTGAAGTGTGGCTTCTCCCAAGCATGATCCTCAGACTGCGTTGGCTGTTGACACAAATAACGCAACTCACCGTATGCTTCAGTGTGCATGTGAAAAATAAAGTTAACCTTTTTTACGCCATTCTTCCTCCAAGGGTCCGAATTCAAATCTTCACTGAAAGATTTCATGTTCAACATTGTAATTTCAATTGGCAGGCACCAGAGGGCACTGTGCGGCAAAACGTGTTACAGTCTGCCTTAACGATTACCAACACAGTCAAATATTTTGAGGAGCATTTAAGTCTTCCACACACATTTGCAATTAATAATTGAGAAACCCTAACCCAGACCAAATAGTACCGAGAAACACACACAGAATGCTGGAATAACTCAGCCAGTCAGGCAACGTCTGTGGAGGGGAGTCAAAGCTCAAAATTTCGGGCAGAGACCCTTCATCAGAACTGGGAAGAGAGGGGAAGAAGGCGGGGGAAGGGGAAGCTGGAAAGGGATAGATGAGACCAGATGAGGGGGAAGGTGGGTGGCTGGGGAAGTACGAAGCTGGGAGCTGACTGTTGGGAGAGGTATCTCTTGTGTTTATAATAGAAGTGACTCTAATATGCCCAAAATCTGAGTTAGCACTTTCATAAAGTTTCTTCTCATTTTCGTTAATCAGACCAACGCTCTTTGTGCAAAAACTCCATCCCACCTCATCCACAAAGTCGGCCTCCATCCCTAACGAAAACCCCTGTCTCAGGCTACAACATACGCCTCTCCATCCCAAACCAAATCCACATCCCGCTTCATCATACACCCCTCCCATCCCAAACCAAACCCACATCCCGCTTCATCATACACCCCTCTCCAACCCAAACCAAACCCACATCCCGCTTCATTATACCCCTCTCCATCCCAAACCAAACCCACATCCCGCTTCATCATACACCCCTCTCCATCCCAAACCAAACCCACATCCCGCTTCATTATACCTCTCCCATCCCAAACCAAACCCACATCCCGCTTCATTATACCTCTCCCATCCCAAACCAAACCCACATCCCGCTTCATTATACCCCTCCCATCTCAAACCAAACCCACATCCCGCTTCATTATACCCCTCCCATCCCAAACCAAACCCACATCCCGCTTCATTATACCTCTCCCATCCCAAACCAAACCCACATCCCGCTTCATTATACCTCTCCCATCCCAAACCAAACCCACATCCCGCTTCATCATACACCTCCCATCCCAAACCAAACCCACATCCCGCTTCACCATACACCCGTCTCCATCCCAAACCAAACCCACATCCCGCTTCATTATACACCCCTCTCCATCCCAAACCAAACCCACATCCCGCTTCGTCATACACCCCTCCCATCCCAAACCAAACCCACATCCCGCTTCATCGTACACCCCTCTCCATCCCAAACCAAACCCACATCCCGCTTCATCATACACCCCTCCCATCCCAAACCAAACCCACATCCCGCTTCATTATACACCCCTCTCCATCCCAAACCAAACCCACATCCCGCTTCATCATACACCCCTCTCCATCCCAAACCAAACCCACATCCCGCTTCATCATACACCTCCCATCCCAAACCAAACCCACATCCCGCTTCACCATACACTCCTCTCCATCCCAAACCAAACCCACATCCCGCTTCATTATACACCCCTCTCCATCCCAAACCAAACCCACATCCCGCTTCGTCATACACCCCTCCCATCCCAAACCAAACCCACATCCCGCTTCATCGTACACCCCTCTCCATCCCAAACCAAACCCACATCCCGCTTCATCATACACCCCTCCCATCCCAAACCAAACCCACATCCCGCTTCATTATACACCCCTCTCCATCCCAAACCAAACCCACATCCCGCTTCATCATACACCCCTCTCCATCCCAAACCAAACCCACATCCCGCTTCATCATACACCTCCCATCCCAAACCAAACCCACATCCCGCTTCACCATACACCCCTCTCCATCCCAAACCAAACCCACATCCCGCTTCATTATACCCCTCCCATCCCAAACCAAACCCACATCCCGCTTCATTATACCCCTCCCATCCCAAACCAAACCCACATCCCGCTTCATCGTACACCCCTCTCCATCCCAAACCAAACCCACATCCCGCTTCATTATACCCCTCCCATCCCAAACCAAACCCACATCCCGCTTCATTATACCCCTCCCATCCCAAACCAAACCCACATCCCACTTCATCATACACCCCTTCCATCCCAAACCAAACCCACATCCCGCTTCATTATACCTCTCCCATCCCAAACCAAACCCACATCCCGCTTCATTATACACCCCTCTCCATCCCAAACCAAACCCACATCCCACTTCATTATACACCCCTCCCATCCCAAACCAAACCCACATCCCGCTTCATTATACCTCTCCCATCCCAAACCAAACCCACATCCCGCTTCATTATACACCCCTCTCCATCCCAAACCAAACCCACATCCCACTTCATTATACACCCCTCCCATCCCAAACCAAACCCACATCCCACTTCATTATACACCCTTCTCCATCCCAAACCAAACCCACATCCCACTTCATTATACCCCTCTCCATCCCAAACCAAACCCACATCCCGCTTCATTATACACCCCTCTCCATCCCAAACCAAACCCACATCCCACTTCATTATACCCCTCTCCATCCCAAACCAAACCCACATCCCGCTTCATTATACCCCTCTCCATCCCAAACCAAACCCACATCCCACTTCATTATACACCCCTCTCCATCCCAAACCAAACCCACATCCCACTTCATTATACCCCTCTCCATCCCAAACCAAACCCACATCCCGCTTCATTATACCCCTCTCCATCCCAAACCAAACCCACATCCCGCTTCATTATACACCCCTCTCCATCCCAAACCAAACCCACATCCCGCTTCATTATACCCCTCCCATCCCAAACCAAACCCACATCCCGCTTCATCATACACCCCTCTCCATCCCAAACCAAACCCACATCCCGCTTCATTATACCCCTCCCATCCCAAACCAAACCCACATCCCACTTCATCATACACCCCTCTCCATCCCAAACCAAACCTCCATCCCACTTCATCATACACCCCTCCCATCCCAAACCAAACCCACATCCCACTTCATTGTACACCCCTCTCCATCCCAAACCAAACCCACATCCCGCTTCATCATACACCCCTCCCATCCCAAACCAAACCCACATCCCGCTACATCATACACCTCCCTTCCCAAACCAAACCCACATCCCGCTTCATCATACACCTCCCTTCCCAAACCAAACCCACATCCCGCTACATCATACACCACTTTCCATCCCAAACCAAACCCACATCCCGCTTCATCATACACCTCCCTTCCCAAACCAAACCCACATCCTGCTTCACCATACACCCCTCCCATCCCAAACCAAACCCACATCCCGCTTCATCATACACCCCTCTCCATCCCATTTCACCATACCCCTCCCCTTCCCAAACCATGCTCAGTATATTGTTCCTGGAACACCAAAATATTAATCTTAAAATTCTCATCAGTTACAAATCCTTCAAGCCCCTTTCATGCCCCTCCCTGCGTCCACTAGTCCTCTTTCTTCAGGGATCTCTCGAACTGTTCACCCTTTTCATCCTGATTTTACCTCCAAGAGGACCACAGCATTGTTGTAGGGGGTTGGAGGCTTGCTGGCTGGGGTCAGAGCTTTCTGCTTTGGCTCCAGATAGGGTCACCCCTACCAAGCAGGTCAAAGGGTATAGGCCAGACTAAGAGGGTCTGAGGAGAATTGGTATATCATCAAGGACACTCACAAAGTTCTGCAGAAGTACCGGGGGGAGCTAAAGCAGATTGGTTGCATCACTTTCTGGTTTGGAGGGGCCACTGCACTGGTTTGGAAAAAGCAGCAAAATGCTGTAAATTCAGCCAGCTCCATCATAGGCACTAGCCTCCTCAGACACCAGGACATCTTCACGAAGAGATACCCTCAAAAAGGCATCCATCATTAAGGATCCCCATCACTCTGGACATGCTCTCTTCTCACTGTTACCATCAGGTAGGAGGTACAGAAGCCTGAAGGCACTCACTCAGCGATGCAGGAACAGCTTCTTACCTTCTGCCATCAGATTCCTAAATGGACATTGAACCCATGAACACTTCCTCAGTATTTTTCCCCTCTCGTTTTGCACTTCTTAATTAATTTATTTTTCAAAAGTTAGATCTTTTTGTATTTTATAGTTTTTATTCCTATGGATTGGAATATACTGCTGGCATAACACATCTTATGCCAATGATATTAAATCTGATTTTGATTAATTATCTGCCTCAACCCTATTCTTCTGCCTTTTCCCCATAACCTTTGATGACCCAATTAATCAAGAACCTATCAACCTTCACTTTAAATATTCCCAGTGACTTCTCCACAGCTGTCTGTGGCAATAAATTCCACAGAGTCAGTTTTTTTTAACTACAATGCTGTCCAAGACCCTGGGATTTATTGTATTTTGGTTGCATCGTAGGAAAATGTAAAACCATTTCCAATTCATCTCTTCCTTTATTGGAAAACTGAATGTGTCTTGATTTGTGTGAACTTTCTCCAACCCATTCTATTATCTTGCTGGGGCCTCCTCTACATCGGCAAGAGCAAGACTAGGCCAGGTGATCACTGTGCACAAAGGCCACCTTGAGCTTCCAGTTACATGTTATAATATATCATTATATATCATAATATATCATATATCATCATTCTCCTTCCCATTCCCATGCTGACCTGTCTGACTTCTATTTCCTGCACTGTAACTGTATTATAGAAGATGAACATCTTATATGTAACCAGGTGACCTTTGAATGCTATTCATTATCATTAAAAAGTGTACTCAGGCATCCATCCGGGTAATGCTAGAATAGTTGTCTGTGTCTTTTAGTGGAGATGGTGACGTCATTATGCACGCGCGGGATAGCGGGGAGACCATTTTGTTTTCTGCGGCAGGAGCCGGTGGGGCGTTGGAATCAAGTTCCCCCAGAGGTACTGGGCAGGGTGAGGAAAGGTGAGCATTAATTTACAATATCCATGTGAACTCATTTATGCTTGTTGGCAAATTGAGAATATCGGTAATTTGACATGTTTTACATGTGGATGCTTTAGATTTTCACGAGTAAAGAACTCGACGCTGGATAGCGTGGCTTGCAAGGTTCCTCACCGGTCAAGTAGGTCAGTCTTCCTGTAATTTAACTCCCAGGCAATATTTTGTAAAAGTTGTGCCAAAGTGTACCTTTTGTCTAACTTTATTGTATCATGACTGATTGTGCATGTAATCACGTAACGTGAATGTCTAGTCTCCGGGTGTCCGGCACATGTAGTAGATATTTTAGATGAGCTGTATTTGCTTACATTTTTCGCTGCTCTGTATAAGGTACAGGGTTGGGGGGGATTCTAATGTTTGTATTGTGTTCCTTCAGAATTGCCATTACCGTATTAGTACTGTATTAGCTTTGTGCGATTTTCTTTGTATTTTTATACTGCATACGCAATTGGTCGAGACACAAGTGTGTGGATCGAAGGTTAAGCAGAGATTATAATGGCAGGACCTGATTGTAAAGTCGTTCCTTTTGTTTTAAGACCCTCTTCTGGCAGTTGAACATCTAAAACAGATAAAGGAATTAAAACCCAGAAAAGTAGTTGTTGTCCTGAGTGTGTACTTTTCCCCGGGCTACAACATATATTCACGTGGTATCATGGAACTTGCATTAATGCAGGAGTTGACATAACATACAGACAGGGTTTGACCACATATAGGAGTGCAGACAGCACAGGGAAGAAAGATCTTTGAAGAGCAAAGCTTCCCTTTGCACAGCAGGGGTCTAGAGACAAGATAAGTCATGAGGTTATGTTGCATTTTGATAAAACTCTGGTTCTGCCATATCTCATGTATTGCATATCCCTCTGGTCACCAGTCATAATAGTTTATTATCCTCGCCAACAGTATGAACATCATGTTTTTCAATTTTAGATAATCCTCAAGCCTTGTTTTGCTTTCCCATTCCTACCAATTTACCTTTTCTGTTCCTCCCTGCTACCTGGATTTGTTACTTTGCACCAGAGCAACACAGACAAAATGCCAGAGGAACTCAGTGGGTCAGGCAGCATCTAAGGAAAAAATTGAACAGTCAACATTTCAAGCAAAGACCCTTCTGCAGGACTGGTTCCATCTGCCTGTCACCCTTCATGGATTATCTCAACTCTCCTCTCCGCCTCAGTAGAGCAGTCAACATAAACAAACATCTCACCCACTCAGACTGTCATGGTTCCAATCGTTTATTCCCTATCTCACTCTTAATTTCCGTTGATTGTGCCACAGTTCCGACCGTTAATTTCCCAATTGCTTCTAATTCGCTTTGATGACAGCACACCTGGTTTCCATCTAGAACTACAGTATAAGAACACCAGCATCACAACCACTAGCCACCAGCCCGTTGGTCTTTTTTCCCCTGTGTAACTACGTTTCCCGGCCGCTTAGAACTGTTTGTTCTAAGTTTAGCTCCTATGAGACTCCGTTTCTCTGAGTCAAGGCCCCGTGTCACGTGCTCTGGGGGACTCTGTGTCAAGGTTCCATATCAGGGCTCCATGTCAAGATCACTCCTGTTTGCCGTTTGGCGTTTATGCCCGTGTAAACATCCAAACTCAATCTCCGTGTCTGTGCCCTACACTTGGGTTCACTTCCTTCGCTCACTGTAACACAGGTATTCTCTCTTCTCTTTCCTCCCATCTGGCAGAAGATACAAAAGCCTGAAAGCACATACCACCAGGCTCAAGGTAATGTCTGTCCCGTTGTTATAGGAGTATTGAGTGTTCCCCCCGTATGATAAGATGTATTCTTGTCCTCACAATCTACCTCGTTATGACCTTACAATTTATCTGCCTGCACTGACCTTTCTCTATAACTGCAACACTTTATTTTGCATTCTGTAATTATTTCCACTTGTACTGTGTAATAAAATGTTCTGTACGGGTGACATGTAAAACAAAGCTTTTCACGGTAACTCACTATGACAACAGTAAACCAATTTGCCGCACGCCGATCCACTTTGGCCCATCGTTCCTATCCTCTGCCCCCTTCGGTCCCACCTGCCCATCATCTGGCTCCACCAATCACTTTCCATTTTCATCTTTCCCTTCCCCCCCCCCCACTCCTTCACCTGGCTCTATTTCCCAATCCTTATCACTCACCAGCCTCTGATTCTAAACGCTTGCTCTCCTACCTGACTCCATCTGCCCACCATGCCCTTCTCATTCGTTTCACTGATCACCTACCAGCCTCTGTCTCTAGCCTCCTTCTCCTCAATCTGGCTCCATCTGCCTATCATCCCCCACCTCATATGTTCCATCTATTGCCTGCCTTGCCCCTCCCTATCAACTCTTTCTTCTGGTTATCTTCCCTCTAATACTTTGAGTCCTGATCCAGGATCTTGAACTGAACCACTGGCCATCCTTTTGCCTCTGTAGATGCTGCCTGACCCACTATTTACTTACTTTATAACTATTTCTTATTGTAACTTATAGATTTTGTGTATTGCGCAGTACTGCTGCCGCAAAATTTCACAACGTATGTCAGTGGTCATTGTGCATTTAATATTTCGGTAATATTTGAGCAATGTTGTAAATATGTTTTTTGAATTAACATTCTTTGTTATTTACATAATTCATTACAGTTATATGTGAAAGTACAGAGAAAATTTACAAGGGTGTTGCCAGGACTGGAGTTATAAGAAAAGATTGACTAGGTTAGGGCTTTATTCCTTGGAACGTAGAAGATTGAGGGGAGATTTGATAGAGTTATGCAAAGTTATGAGGGGTATAGATAGAGTGAATGCAAGCAGGCTTTTTCCACTGAAGTTGGGTGGGTCTACAACTCGAGGTCATGGGTTAAGGGTGAAAGGTGAAAAGTTTAAGGGGAACATGAGGGGAAACCTCTTCACTCAGAGGGTTATGAGAGTGTGGAACAAGCTGGCAGCTTAAGTGGTGCATTCGAAATCAATTTTAATGTTTAAGGGAAGTTTGGATAGGTACATGGATGGTAGACGTATGGAGGGCTGTGGTCCTGGTGCAGATCGATGGGAAAAGGCAGTTTAAATGGTTCGGCATAGACTAGATGGACTGAAGGGCCTGTGCTGTACTTCTCTGTGATTCTATGACTATGCAAATGGCATACGTTATTACACCACCACGTCAGGTGTGCATACCTCAATGAAGTGAACAAAGTGGCTGCCTGGCAAAATGTTACAAAATGTAACATTAATAAACTTGATTCTGATTCTAAGTTGTTGCTATTAAGGTTAATGAGGAATATGCATTATTGTTACTGCAGTGCAAGGAAGGAAGAGTTTAGTAACAGTACCGTTAAATGTTGTACTGTCATTAATCAGTTTAAGCTGATTTAATTTACTCAAGACAGAAACTAAACCAGGCAAGAAACAACTGATGAAGACCGGTGCAAGAGCATCAGACATGGCACAATTATATAAGAAACTTTAATTGAGAATGTTTACGTGTTACAAGCCATTCACTTATTGGTTCACTGAAAGACAGCATTTCCATGGGCCACAGGTTTGAATCACCCCAGAGTGGGTACGTGGGCTTTTGAAGCTGAGACAGAAATGGCACTATACCACCTTCCCTACTTCTCCCGCCAAGAGCTTATCTTACGTCCCCTTGAGGGGTTTGGATGCTTTTTCCAGTGACAGGAGAGTTGACAAGTGGGCAATGCAAATCTAAGATAATTGGCAAAAGAGCCAGAGGGGAGATGATAAGAATTCTTTATTTTATTATGCAGTGGGCTGCAATAATCTTGAAAGAGATAAGGGAAAATTTGCTGGAAGTAGTTTCAACATTGGTTTTCACAGGACGTGTTTAAAATGACAAAAGACAAGGTGGAGGAATGAAAGGGCTGGAAAATGTAAATGGGTCGAATGGTGTTCTGTATCATGATTAGTGTTTTTTTTCCAGTCTCTATTTATACAAAAAAATACAGTTGCTTAAAATACTGGACAAGGAGGGCATAGGAGTCATTTTGACTGACAGTCAAGAAGAATCCAATGGAAGAACTTGCATTTCTATTGGCTTTGAGTAGGCAAGGCATCATGGGGATGGACATACCAGGTGACCATGGCACAAGTAAGGGAGTGGGCAGTTGAAGGAACAAAGTCATGTGATTGGACATTGAAGGATGTGCTTCTACAAAGTTTGTTTTGACAATTAACCATCAACAGAATCAGATCAGAAGTCTTCACCTCTGACCTATGCTTGGCTACCAGCTAGGGCTTTGAGAAAAGCTGATAGTCGACTACAGCACTGAAAGCATTTTCCTCCAGACTCCAATCAGGTGCAGCCACAGGAGGTTCTGCAGATGCTGGAACTCCAGAGAAACACACTCACAAAATGCTGGGGGGAGTTCGGCAAGCCGGGCAGCATCTATGGAAATAAATAAACAGTCGACGTTTCAGGCCAAGACCCTTCATCGGTACTGGAAACGAAGAGGGAAGATGCCAGAATGAAAAGCTGGGGGAGAAGGAGGACTAGGTGAAACCAGGTGATTGGGAAAGATGAAGGGCTGGAGTAGAAGGAATCTGATAGGAGAGGAGAGTGGACCACAGGAAGGAGGAGGGGACCCAGGAGGAGGTGATATACAGGTGAGGAGAAGAGGTAAGAGGCCTGAATGGGGAATAGAAGAGGGAAGGGGGAGGGAAATCTTCACTGTAAGCAGAACTGGGTGTTAATAGCATCAGGTTGGAGGCTACCCAGATGGAATATGAGGTCCTCCACCCTGAGAGTGATCTCATTGTGTCAGAGGACGAGGCTGTGAACAGCCATGTTGGAATGGGAATGGGGATGGGAATTAAAATGCTTGATACCAGGAAATTGGCAGATGGAGAGGAGGTGCTTGACAAAGTGGTCCCCCCATTTTTGTTGGATTTCACCAAGGTGTGTAAACAGGTGTGTAGGGATTGACTGAGGATTGGCTCAGCTGCACTGACCCTTGCAGGTGACATCACTGGAAATTATTTGGTCACTTGTCCTTAGCTCTGTGGTGACCCCATCCTGCACTCAATACGATGCCGAGCGCAGCCAAGATCGTGATGTCTGAGGTGGCAAAAAAAGAATCCTGTACAGAAAATATCACAGAATGAGTCATGAGCCCATGGAAGGAACCCCTTATGTTGCCTACTTGTAGATGGCCTAGGTGCCAGACACTAGTGATGAAGAAACGGAATCCCAGATTTCACAGAGGCAGGCATCCAGGGAGATGTAAAATAGGTAGTGAAATTTTAAAAAAAGGAATTGCTTTTCAGCTGTAGTGTTTCTCCGCTTTGACAAGTTGGCAGTACATCACCAGGGAGAAGATAAGGCCCAGAAGCTGAGGAAGGAAAGAAAGAACATTCATTAGTAAGGTGGAAAGGGTCAGTAGCTTTAAATTCCTTAGCGTGAACACATTCCTTTGCACAAGCTAACGTGCCGTGTGCACGAGAATTCCGAGATGTGTGGTTTTCTATAAACGGACACGTAGGCTTCGATCCTATTTATGCTAGGATCATAAACTATTAGTAAACTATTTAAGAACTTTTTAAAAGCTATTTATTAATGCTTTTTGTGAGGGTGATTTTAGATGCATATCATATTTATACTGTTAAATACTGTATGTAATTAGTTTTGCTACAATGAGTGTATGGGACACTGGAAAAATGTTGAATTTCCCCTTGGGGATGAATAAAGTATCTATCTATCTATCTATGAGGTAACACAGGCAAAATTTTAGACCACAACGCACAAAGGTCACCACACAACCAATCAGCAACGAGCTCTCCTCCCTACACCACAACTGAGTTTCCGTAACAACGATCAGTCGGCTGATTGATGAGTATATAAATGCCAAGCATTCGGAGGACACAGCACAGCACTGATGGTATCTCCTCGCATGACGACAAAACATTTGCAAATGAATTACCAAGATCAGAAAACCGTTAACGTATCAGTGGATCTGTCTGGATTTACAGTGGATTTACATACTGTAAATAACATCACAAAGATTTATTTTGAACTTTGTACTTTCTACAACTTCAACGTAACATCCCAACCCCTGTACACAATACTCTGATTTATGAGGGCCAAAATGTTTCTATACCATTTCACTAGAAAGTTCAAGGTCAACCTCCGCTGTGGGATTGGGGAACGTGCATCACAGACCCCGTAAGAATGCCAGATTTCCTTTCCTCAGGAACATCAGTGAATGTGATTGTTTTTTTTTAAAACAGCATTCCAAGAACTGGGCAGAATGGATCAAATTTTTGTGGGGGTACTAAGGAGGTGGGTGGCTCTGTGGTAACATAAAGGTTAGCGTGATTCTATTACAGCTTGAGGTATCAGTGTTCGGAGAGCTTTCTGAACATTTACATTACCGTCTGGTATGGGGGCGGACACTGCACAGGATCGGAAAGTGCTGCAGAAAATTGTAAACTCAGCCAGCTCCGTTATGGGCACTAGCCTCCCTAGCATGCAAAAGACTTCCAAAAGGCAGCACCTCAGAAAGGCAGCATCCATCATAAAGGACACTCATCACCCAGGCCATGCCCTCTTCTCAGTGCTACCATCAGGGAGGAGGTACAGGGGCCTGAAGACACACACTCAGGAACAGCTTCTTCCCCTCTGCCATCAGATTTCTGAATGGACACTGAACCCATGAACACAACCTCAGTATTTCTTTCCCCTTTTTTTGCACTACTTATTTAATTTCTTATCTACACACTTCTTATTATAAGGGGTAATTTTTATTATGCAGTACTGCCACAAAACAACAAATTTCATGACATATTATCATCATTATGTGCTGTGTAGCATGAGGGAGTGATCACGGTCTTCCACCAGTCTTTAATCTGTTTTTTTTTTCTGTGGGAAAGTCCCCTTTCACACAGTGGTTCTTGTTCTTTTCTCTACCCATGACCATGATTGTTCTTGGCAAGTTTTTCCACAGAAGTGGTTTGCCATTCCCTTCTTCTAAGGGTATCTTTACAAGATGGGTGACCCCAGCCATTATCAATCCTCTTCAGTGATCGCATAACCAGGACTGTGATCTGCACCATCTGCTCATATGACCATCCACCACCTGTTCCCATGGCTTCAAGTGACCCAGATCAGGGGGCTAAGCTGATGCTACATCCTCCCAAGGGTGGCCTGCAGGATAGCGGAGGGAAGGAGCCCTTTACACCTCTTTTGTTAGCGACATATCTCCACCCCGCCACATACACTCACCAATATGTGTTCCAACACCACCCCCAAGCTCACTATTTCTACACTTGGACTGGAGAACCGTGAGTGACGTCAAGGCGACGCTTGTTGGTTATCTGGTCATGTACCTGTAGCACTGGTATGCAAAGTCCAAAGATGCAGATCGCCACGATGTTTTCCTTCAGCCACTTGATAACCTTGTCGTAGCACGGCTGTGGATGGAAGAGAGCAAGTTAAACGCATGAATGAACTGTTTATCACGCTTACACTCAGTGGCCACTTTATTAGGTACACCCGTACACCTGCTCGTTAATGCAAATATCTAATCAGCCAATCACCTGGCAGCAACTCAATGCATCAAAGTGTGGAGGCGTGGCCAAGAGGTTCAGTTGTTGTTCAGACCAAACATCAGAATGGGGAAGAAATGTGATCTGAGTGATTTTGACCGTGGAGTGACTGTTGGTGATAGACAGGGTGGTTTGAGTAACTCAGAAGCTGATATCCTGGGATTTTCACACACAACAGCCTTTAGAGCAGGGGTTCCCAACCTGGGGTCCATGGACCCCTTGGTTAATTGTAAAGGTCCATGGCATAAAAACAGTTGGGAACTCCTGCTCTAGAGTTTAGAGAAGAAAACACCCTGTTAATGAGAGAGATCAGAGGAGAATGGCCAGTCTGGTTTAAGCTGACAGGAAGGTGACAGTAACAAATAACCACACGTTACAACATTGGTGTGCAGAAGAGCATCTCTGAATACACAACATGTTGAACCTTGAAGAGGACGGGCTACAGCAGCAGAAGACCACAAACATACACTGAGTGGCCACTTTACTGGGTACAGGAGCTACCTTATGAAGTTGCCACTGAGTGTAGTTAAGTCCACGAGGCTGCACTGAACTTTAACCTTATAGTTGCCCTGAATTGTAATATTGCCTCATCTATGTTTTCATTGTGAAGTGCCACAATTTATCTCCTTCACTCCAGAACCCATGGCCAAGGAACAGGTCCATTGAACGAGACGACGGTATACGTCATTACACCACGTCATCATGTAAGTGCCTCACTAAAGAAACTAAGTAGACATTATTACGGCTCTTGTGTTTCTTTCGATTAGTTTCTGAAATACAAAACAAAACATCTCCAACTCTCAGTGTTATTTATTTACTCTTTTTTATATTTGGACAGCTTGGTTGTTTGTCCATCTTTGTGGGCAGTTTTTCATTGATTCTGTTGTATTTCTCTGTTCTACTGTGAATGCCTGCAAGAAATGTACAGCTTACCGGGTCAAGTCTCTGCAGAGGAGGTTTGAGGTCATAACCATTTGACTGAAAGTGGAGTTTTAGTCTAATCTCGGTTTTAAATGCTTCATTTTTTTCACAAAATAAACAAATTGTTTGATACTGAGGCCAACCTGCATTTATATAGTGACTTTAACTGACAAAAACATTCCAAGGCACTTCACAGGAGCCTTGTCAAGCAAAAATAGACAAGAGCCACATGAGACAAAATTAGAGCAAGCGACCAAAAGACGAGTACTTGGGTCTAAAGGACAAAGGGTGTGAGAGAATTCGAGAATCTTGACAATTGCTTTCATCAGTGCAGACAGGATTTATGTTGTCAGATGAGAGCAATGGTACCGAAGGGAAATTGAGGAGCTCTGGCCTGTTCAGTTTAAGGAAACAAAAATGGCCATCCGCTGGCATCAGCACAAGACTTTGAGGTGAGAGGTCATGGGTTCGAATCCGGCTGGCTCCTTGCAACTTTTCATACATGCTGGGTTGAGCATCAAGCTACCAACACGGCCTCCTTAAAAACAGACAAAATGCTAAAGAAACAGCAAGGTTGCCGCCCGATGCGCCTCCAGGTGCAGAGAGGCCTAATGCTTAAGAAAAATGAGAGGTCTTTTTCTTTAAGCATGGAAAACCCTTAAAGGGATTGGTGGAATAGACAGAGGCAATTTCTTCTCAGTGGGAAGTCAGGCTGGAGTTTATGGTACCAGGATAAGAACTAGACACTTAGGTTTGAGTTGAGACGTTTCTCCATACTGAGGATTGTAAATCATTGGAATTTGTCCATCTCAATTGGCTGCAATCGTTTTGTTACTGTGAGCATTAAAAGCAATATCAAGTTCCTGGGTGTCAATATTGCTGAGGATCTAACCTGGCCTCGACATATTGATGCAGCTACAGAGAAGGCAAGACAGCGACTATATTTCATTAGGATTTTGAGGAGATTCAGTTTGTCTCTAGAGACACTCTCAAATTTCTACAGACATACTGTGGGGAGCATTCTAACTGGCTGCACCATTGGTGAGGGGTACTGCACAGGATTGAAGCAAGTTGCAGAGAGTTGTAAACTCAGTTAGCTCCATCATGAGCATTAGCTTCCGTCGTATCCAGGACATCTTCAAGGAGCGGTGCCTCAGAAAGGCAGCATCCATCATTCAGGACCCTGTCACCCAGTCCTCAATGTTACAATCAGGGAGAAGATGCATAAGCCTGAAGATAAACACTCAATGATTCAGGACCGGCTTTTTTTCTCCTCCACCATCTGATTTCTGAACGGACATTGAACCCGTGAACATGACCTCACTACTTCCTTTTTTTATTTTTTGTTTTTGCGCTACTATATTTAAATTCAACTATTTACTATACATAACTGTAATTCAGTTTTTCCCTGTATTTATCATGAATAGCATCGTAGTGCTGTGTCAAAGTTAACAAATTTCATGACGTATGCCGGTGATACTCCGATTCAGATTCTGACGAGATTTATTGAATGACTCAGCTATTTCCTCTTTTCATGGCTGCCAGAGGTGATTCAATGTGAGAACTAGGGGTAAGAACAGGCCACCTAGTCCTTCATGCCAGCTTTGCACCCGTTGTTCATGTTGTTTCCTGGCCCTATCCACACAGCTATTAATATCCAGAAGTCTATTGGTCTTTTGGATCATTCACTGACTGAACGTCTACAGCCCTCTAGAGAAAAAAATTTCAATGATTCATCGCCGTTCAGTGAAGAAACTTCTAAATGGCCACACCTTAATCTGAGAGATCCCGATTCCTGGTCCGAATTCCTCAGCCGGAGGAAATATATCCATCCTGTCAAATACTGTAAGAATTTTTTAAGGCTCATTTTTCTGAACTCTGAGAACAGAAGACTTTTCTATTTAATCACTCCTTGTAAAGCAATCCTACCAAAAAGTCTGGTGAATATTCACCAGCTTCACTGAACATAGAATAGTACAGCACAATACAGGGCCTTAGGCCTAGGCCTGCGATGTTCTGCTGAGCTTTGAACTTAGTCCAAGATCAGTCTAACCCCTTCCTTCCTACATCGCCCTCCATTTCTATTAATTCATTCATTCATTCAGAGATACAACGCGGAGCAGGCCCTTCCGTCCCAGCAACCCATTTATCCCTACCCTAATCACAGGATAGTTTACAATGGCCAGTTAACCTATCTCCCTATGTGTCTATGGACTGTGGGAGGAAACCAGAGCACCCAGAGGAAACCTACATGGTCATGGAGAGAACGTACAAACTCCTCACTGTCCACGGCGGAGTTGAACTCTGAACTCTGATGCCCCAATCTGTAATAGTGTCGGATTAATTGCTGTGCTATTGTGGCGAGCTTTTCTATTATCCATATATAATTTCTAAGAGGTTTTTTTAACGTCTCTCTAATATCATCCCTGGCTGTGTGTTCTATACACCACCACTCTGAAAAATAACTGACTCTGACATCCACTGCCCCTCCAATCACCTGAAAATTATGCCTCTATTTCCATCCTTGGAAATGTATGAAAAACATAAATTTCCATCTATGCTTCTTCTCATTTGTACACCTCTATCAAGTCATCTCTTACTCTGCTTCATTCCAAAGAGAAAAGCCTAGCTCGCCCACAAGACACGCTCTCTAATCCAGGCAGCATCCTGGTAAATCTCCTCTGCACCCTCTCTAAAACTTCCACATCCTTCCTATAATGAAGTGACCAGAACTTAACAAAATATTCCAAGTGTGGTCTAACCAGGAGCTGCAACATTACCTCACAGCTCTTGAACTCAATCCCCCAACTACTGAAGGCCAACACACTATGCACCTTTTTAACCGCCCTATCAGCTTGCGTGGCAACTTTGAGGGATCTACGGACGTGGAGCCCAAGATCCCTCTGTTCCTCCACTCTGCTAAAAATCCTACCATTAACCTTATACTCCATCTTCAAACTTAACCTTCCAAAGTGAGTCATTTCACACTTTTCTGGGTTGATCTCCAAGTGCCATTAGAAAACATAGAAACATAGAAAACCTACAGCACAATACAGGCCCTTCGGCCCGCAAAGCTGTGCTGAACATGTCCTTACTTTAGAAATTACCTAGGATTACCCATAGCCCTCTATTTTTCTGAGTTCCAAGTACCTGTCCAGGAGTCTCTTAAAAGACTCTATCATATTATAATATGATGATCATATTATGAGAGGCATAAATAAGGTGGATAGTCAGTACCTGTTTCCCAGGGCACCAATAGCAAAGACCAGAGGGCATATGTACAAAATTAAGGGAGGGAAGTTTAGGGGAGACATCAGGGGTAAGTTTTTTACACAGAGGGTTGTGAGTGCCTGGAATGACTTGCCAGGGATGGTGACAAATCTTATTGAATTTTTTGAAGAAGTTACGAGGAAAGTTGACGAGGGTAAAGCAGTGGATGTTGTCTATATAGACTTCAGTAAGGCCTTTGAAAAGGTTCCGCACGGAAGGTTAGTTAGGAAGGTTCATTCATTAGGTATTAATATTGAAGTAGTAAAATGGATTCAACAGTGGCTAGACGGGAGATGCCAGAGAGTAGTGGTGGATAACTGTTTGTCAGGTTGGAGGCCAGTAACTAGTGGTGTGCCTCAGGGATCTGTATTGGGTCCAATGTTGTTTGTCATATACATTAATGATCTGGATGATGGGGTGGTAAATTGGATTAGTAAGTATGCAGATAATACTAAGGTAGGTGGCATTGTGGATAATGAAGTAGGTTTTCAAAACTTGCAGAGAGATTTAGGCCAGTTAGAAGAGTGGGCTGAACGATGGCAGATGGAGTTTAATGCTGATAAGTGTGAGGTGCTACATTTTGGTAGGAATAATCCAAATAGGACATACATCGTAAATGGTAGGGCATTGAAGAATGCAGTAGAACAGAATGATCTAGGAATAATGGTGCATAGTTCCCTGAAGGTGGAATCTCATGTGGATAGGGTGGTGAAGAAAGCTTTTGGTATGCTGGCCTTTATAAATCAGAGCATTGAGTATAGGAGTTGGGATGTAGTGTTAAAATTGTACAAGGCATTGGTGAGGTCAAATTTGGAGTATTGTGTACAGTTCTAGTCACTGAATTATAGAAAAGATATCAACAAAATAGAAAGAGTACAGAGAAGATTTACTAGAATGTTACCTGGGTTTCAGCAGCTAAGTTACAGGGAAAGGTTGAACAAGTTAGGTCTTTATTCTTTGGAACGTAAAAGGTTGAGGGGGGACTTGATAGAGGTATTTAAAATAATGAGGGGGATAGATAGAGTTGACGTAGATAGACTTTTTCCATTGAGAGTAGGGGAGATTCAAACAAGAGGACATGATTTGAGAGTTAGGGGGCAAAAGTTTAAGGGAATTTCTTTACTCAGAGAGTGGTAGCTGTGTTGAATGAGCTTCCAGTAGAAGTGGTAGAGGCAGGTTCGATTTTGTCATTTAAAAAATTGGATAGGTATATGGACAGGAAAGGAGTGGAGGGTTATGGGCTGAGTGAGGGCCAGTGGGACTAGGTGAGTGTAAGCATCGTCATGGACTAGAAGGGCCGAGATGGCCTGTTTTCGTACTGTAATTGTTATATGGTTATATGGTGGAGGCTAAAACATTAGGGGTATTTAAGAGCCTCTTGGACAGGCACATGGATGAAAGAAAAATGGAGGGTTATGGGGTAGTGTGGGTTTAGTACTTTTTTTTAAGGATTATATGGGTCGGCACAACATGGAGGGCTGAAGGGCCTGTACTGTGCTGTAGTGCTCTATGGTTCTATGGTATCCGCCTCCACCACTGTTGCCAGCAGCCCATTCCATGCACTCAACACTCTCTTTGTAAAAAACTTACCCCTGACATCCCCTCTGTACCTACTTCCAAGCACCTTAAAATTGTGCCCTCTTGTGCTAGCCATTTCAGCCCTGGGAAAAAGCCCTGACTATCCACACGATCAATGCCTCAGCTAAACAGGGAGATGTGTTGTGTATTGTGTTGCCATTCTTTTGTTTAAGAAGCCTAAAGCTACACTCAAGCTTCAGGTGCAGTCTCAACAAAGCCCTTCGAAATCACAATAGAAAATCTTCTCTCTTTGCCCAAATTCTCTTGCAATAAAGGCAACGAGCATTTGTTACTTGAGGATCTGAGTATAGGAGGCCAGATAAAGTCCAGCTAACCATTTGCCTTCCTCATTGCTTCCTGTACCAGAACCAAGTATCAGAGGCCCGGAGGTAAGCCTGTCCTGGAGTGGGAGGCCTGTCTCAGTGAATGAGTGAATGGTTGGCTGGGGAGGGTGCAAGAGGGGCTTGTTTTGCTGTTGTTGTCTTCTTTTATATTGCTTTGTTTTGTTGTTGCCTCTGCAATCTCTTCAGCTACTTCCTTCAGAACCTGAGGGTGCATTCCATCAGGTCTGGGAGATTTATCCAATAGAGACCCATATCAAAGTTGGGTTTATCATCAGACACATATGTCATGAAATTTGTTTTTTTATTGCAGCAGTACAGGGTAATACATAAAATTACTACAGCCTGTGCAGAAGTCTTAGGCACACTAACTATCTATGGGTTTAAGACCTTTGCAGAGTACCATACAGTGAAGTATTGAAATATATAATGAAATGTGTCATTTGTGTCAAATCAGGTCAGTAAATATTGTGCTGGGGCAGCCCCCAAGTGTCGCCACGCTTCCAGCACCAACTTTGCATGCCCACAACTCCTAACCCGTGTGTGTTTGGACTGTGGAAGGAAGACCGAGCACCCAGAGGAAACCCACATGGTCATGGTGGGAACTTATAAACTCCTTACAGGAACCGCCGGCGTAGTAAAGCGATTGCGCTGCCCAAGCTGCCCTTATGATTCGACATCTATTCCACATTGAACTTGTGACTCACGTCTTTCCACCAGATATCAGGGATGGTCGAGCAGTTGTTGACCAGCTTGAAGCAGCAGGAAACGGGCACCTTACTTCCGTTTAGGACAGAGAACCAGTCATCATAGCGGATGACGCCACAGCACCGGAACTGCGCAGAGAAAGAAACGCACGCACGCAGTCAATTTCACCTCTAACCTCATCCCTGAACAACGAGAGCTGATAACGTTCTGATCTTCCAAACGATAAAGGCTTGATAAAGAGCCACGTGAACAAGTTTACAGTCTTTGATAAAAGGGGCTTTAAGAGGATGGATATTAATGTGTCCAAATAAGAGGAAAGTCAAGTTACGTCAACCATAACTGCTATGTACAGTACACAGTAAAAATGAGACAACGTTTTTCAGGACCATGGTGCAACATGACACAGTACAAAAACTAGACTGAACTACGTAAAAAACAAAAAAAAAACAACAACTACACTCGACTACAGACCTACCCAGGACTGCTTAAAGTGCACAAAACAGTGCAGGCAATACAATAAATAATAAACAGGACAATAGGGCAGTAAGGTGTCAGTCCAGACTCTGGGTATTGAGGAGTCTGATAGCTTGGGAGAAGAAACTGTTACATAGTCTGGTCATGAGAGCCCGAATGCTTCGGACCCTTTTGCCAGACGGCAGGAGGGAGAAGAGTTTGTATGAGGGGTGCGTGGGGTCCTTCATAATGCTGTTTCCTTTGCGGATGCAGCGTGTAGTGTAAATGTCCATGATGGCGGGAAGAGAGACCCCGATGATCTTCTCAGCTGACCTCACTCTCTGCTGCAAGGTCTTGCGATCCGAGATGGTGCAATTTCCGAACCAGGCAGTGATGCAGTAAATTGCCCAGTACCAGAAGGCATGCATTGAGGGTGAGTGGGGGTAACTTCAAAGGGAATACAAGGCGGAAGTTTTTTGACACAGAGAGTTGTGGATGTCAGTATGGCGGTACAGGTAAATACATTACAGGCTGTTAAGAGACGTTTAGTTAGGCTCATGGATGTAAGGAAGATGCAAAGATATAATGTGAGGTTTTGCACTTCAGTATGAGCCAACTGAGGTAGGTCTTAGTGAATGGTAGGGCGTTGAGGAGTGTGGAGGAACAAAGGGATCTAGGAAAACAGATCCATAATTCCTCAAAAGAGGCATCACAGGTAGATAGTGTCATAAACAAAATTTTTGGCACTGAGTACAGGAGACGGGATGTTCTGTTGAGGTTGTATAAGACATTGATGAGGCCTAATTTGGAGTATTGTGTGCAGTTTTGCTCACCTACCTACAGGAAAGACGTAAATAAAGTTGAAAGAGTGCAGGGTAAATTTACAAGGATGTTGCTGCGTCTGGATGACCTGAGTTATAAGGGAAGATTGAACAGGTGAGGACTCTATTGCTTAGCACATAGAAGACTGAAAGGAGATTTGACAGAGGTATACAAAATAATGAGGGATATAGATAGGGTAAATGCAAACAGGCGTTTTCCACTGAGGTTGGGTGGGACTACAACCAGAGGTCATGGGTTAAAGGTGAAAAGTGAGAAGTACAAGTGGAACATGAGGCGAAACTTCTTCACTCAGAGAGTTGTAAATGTGGAGTGATCTGCCAGTACATGTGAGCTTGATTTCAACGTTTAAGAGAAGTTTGGATAGGTACATGGATGGTAGGGGTATGGAGGGCTGTGGTCCTGGTGCAGGTCGATGGGAGTAGGCAGTTTAAATCGTTTCAGCATGTTGGGCTGAAAGGCTGGTTTCCCTGCTGCACTTCTCTATGACTCTATGGAGGCATATGGACGTTGTGTGGGTAGGACAGAGAGGTTTTGATTTACTTTTTAGCTGGGTCGACTGGACAGTGTGGGCTGAAGGGCCTGTTCTTGTGCTGTAATCTATGTTCTATGTGCTATCACGAGAGCTGGACAAACTTGGGTTGTTTCTCTGGAATGGCGAAGGCTGGAGGGAGATCTGATAAGAGGTTTAGAAGATTATGATGGCACAAACAGAGCAGACAGATAGCATCTTTTTTCCCAGGGTTGAAATGCCTAAAACCAGAGGGCATGCAATTAAGCCTAGAGGGGGTAAGTTCAAATGAGATGTGCGGGGCAAGTTTATTTACCCCATAGAGAATGGTGGATCCTGGAATGCACTACCTGGGGTGGCGGTTGAGGTAGATAAATAGGGACTTTTAAATGAATGTGAGGGAAATGGAAGGACATGGACATTGTGTGGGTAGAAGAGATTCATTTAGTTAGCCAGTTGATTACTAATTTAATTTTTTTGATACAACATTGTGGGCTGAAGGGCCTGTCCCTGTGCTGTACTTTTATCTGAATAGCTGGCCGGTGGTGTAGCAGCATCAGCACTGGACCTCGAGGCGGAGGTCCCAGGTTCGAATCTGGCCAGGTCCCGTCACAATTTCCATCCGTGCTGGGTTGAACATCTCTCTAGCAACTTTGCCTCGTGAAAGGCAGACAAAATACTAAAGAAACAGTGGTTGCCGCCCGATGCACCACAAGGCACGGAAAGGAACAACACTTATCTGCAGGGAAGGTCACTCAAAGAGCTTACATCCATCTGCACAATATCCCAGCCATTGGTCAAATCGCTGTGTCCAGATGTGTTGTAGAACTGAAGTCCTTTCTTCAGTTCCTTCTTTGCATACTGGTTTATCTAGGGGTAAATACAAGATAAAAAGCAGTTGTAATAATTCGGTTTCTCAATCAATTGTTCTATCGTAATAGAATCAGATATCACTGTGCTTCATCAGATTTCATAATCACAGCATGCCAACCAGTTCATCAGAATCAGTTACAGATGTCAAATGTTTGATTGGACTCAATAACGGATCTCAAGTAATCAATTAGTGTCAGGAAATGTAGAGGAGGCTTGACCCAAATGCAGAGCAGCGGAAACAATTTGGTGGTGAGGGAATACTTTAATAATAGACTGCAAAAATCGAAGCTATGAGGGGCTGCAAAACAAGAGAGAACATAAGGCTAAAGATTCAGGAGCAGAATTAGGCATTTCATCCTGGCTGATCCATTTCCCTCTCATCACCAATTTCCGTCCTCCTCCCCGTAACCCTTCATGCCCTGACTAATCAAGAATCTATCAACCTCTGCCTTAAATTTACCCAATGACTTGGCCTCCACTGTTGCCTGTGGCAACAAATTCCACAGATTCACCACTCTCTGGCTAAAGAAATTCCTCCTCGTCTTTGATCTAAAAGAATGTCCCTCTACTCTGAGGCTGTGTCCTGTGGTCCTAGACTCATCCTCTGCAAGTTGTGGTTAGAATGAATACTGTTTACCTCTGTAAAGAAGGGTCATTCTTCCCCCTATTTTACCTCACCAAATTCTTCACATAAATGGCTGTTTACTCCTTTGGCCTTGCATCCTGAAATCAGCATCCTTCATCTGTGCTGACTTTGGGACCTTATTGAGGGGTATTTTCCAACCTGATCGCCACTTTTTCTCCCGTCCTGCAGCTGTTTGGAGATTTGAAAGTGTGGGTGTCCCTTAATTCTGAGGCTGTGTCCTCTGGTCCTAAAATCTCCCACTATAGGAATCATCTTCTTCAAAGTCAACATTCAATAAGTTTCATTGAGATTACCCCTCACTCTTTTTACCCCTGCAGTTCCCCAACTCTACCCACAAGGATTTAACATCTTCCAGTCTGAAGTCACCCCTTTCTAAGGATTTGATTTCATTATTTTACCAACAGAGCTATGCTACCTCCTCTACCCACCTGCCTGTCATTTCAATATAATGTGTATCCTTGGATGTTAAGTTCCCAACAATACTCTTTCAGCCACAACTCAGTGATGCCCACAACATCATATCTGTTGATCTCTAACTGAACTACAAAAACAATACTAAACACGACAAGGCAACTGAAGGCCAGGAGTAACTGGTTGAGGCTGGCTGGTTTGACGGGTGAACAAGGAACGTGGATGAGAGCTGGGTTTAAATAGGCTGCAGGTGATGAGTTGGAAATGAGAGGTACGTGATTCCTTTTGGCTGGGTGGAGACCAGGAGGATCCTGCATGTGCAGGCCTGACAATTAGATCCAAAAACAGATGCCATTTGATTAATTGAAAGCAATAACAGACCCCAGATCAGTAATTCAGGACCGGATTGGATAATAGTGTCAGGTAAATTAACCAATGCCATGACAGGCAGGATTTCCCAGCAGCTCTCTATTTCAATTTGACTTCCCATTCCAATGCATGTGCATGGACCCCTCTACTGCTGCTGGGAGGTGGGGGGTGATGGGAGGAAGAGGTGAAGGACTGAAGAAGGAGGAATCTGATACAGTGAACAGTGGAAGCAAAGGAGGGACACCAGAGTGAGGTGATTGTCACCTCAGGTTGGAGGAGCAACATCTCATATTCCATCTGGGTAGCCACCAACCTGATGGCATGAACATCAATTTCTCTCCCTGCTCTCTTTTTGTATTCTCCATTCCAGTTCCTCTCTCACCCCTTCTCTTCTCCTTATCTGCCCAAGACCTCCCTCTGGTGCCTTCCCTCTTTCCCTTTCTCCCATGGTCTACTCTCCTTTCAGGTTCCCTTTTCTTCAGCCCTTTTCTTGTTCTACCTATCACCTCCCAGCTTTTCACTTCACCTCCCCTTCCCCACCCTCCTGACACCTCATCTGCCGGCTTGTACTCCTTCCGCTCCCTCTACCTTCCTGTTCTTGGCTTCTTCCCCTTCCAGCCCTGATGAAGGGGCTCTGCCTGAAACACCGATTGTTTATTCCCCTCCTGAATTGCTGGGATCCCCAGAGTTGCTCAAGATTTCCAGCACTTGCAGAATCCCTTGCCCAATTGGATCAACGGTGTTGTGTTGTGCATTGCATGTCACGTTAATATCGGGGTTGAGGGAGTCAAGGACTTGGGAAGAGCAAAATCCCTACTTACCGTATCCTGGCAACACAGGAATACAATTCCGACAGTCATTTCGAGGAGGAAGATGATCAGGAGCACCACGAAGAACTGTGGGAAAGAGAAAGGTTGTGTCAGGAAATGTAGAGTAGGCTTGACCCAAGTGCAGAGCAGCGAAGACGATTCAGCAGTGAGTGATAACTGTAATTATAGACCACAAAATAACACGAGGGGCCACAAAACCATAGAGAACAGAAACTAAACACAACAGGCAGCAAGGTAAACTTTAATGAGGCAGAGGGAAAGCAAAGAGCAACTGGCTGACACCAACTCATTTGATGAGTGAACAAGGACAGTGGATGAGAACTGGGTTTAAATAGGCTGCAGGTGACGAGTCTGGAATGAGCAGCAGATGAAACCTACTAGCTGGGTGGAGACTGGGAGGTGCCTGCACGTACAGGCTGGAAGGTATCAGTCAGAGCTGACTTAACTGGTTGGGAGACATTGGAATGGGAAACCAGGGCACATTATTTTTATTTACCAATTTTTAAGGATGTATGCCGGAATTTTTTTTCTTCCTGTCCTTAAATGCCCTTGAATTTCAGGGCCACATCAGCACTTATTGGGTTTGAGTACTATAGTTATCATTATTAATAACTAGATATTTAATCATTTTATTTAGAGATAAAAGGTTAACAGTCCCAGTGCCACCCAATTGCATAAATGTGACCCATTAAACTACTAACCCGTATGTCTTTGGATTGTAGGAGGAAGGCAGAGCACCAACTTGGTCACGGGGAAATGAACAAATTCTTTACAGGCAGCGGTGGGAATTGAACCTCTGTTGAAAGCTGTAAGCTGTCATAGAGTTACGCTCACCATTACACTACTGTGCCTCTGGTATTCCCAAGTCTCCCATCCAAGTACTAACCATGCCCGGGCCTGCTTAGCGTCTAAGCTCAGACAAGATCAAGCATTTATAGGTTAGTATGGCCGTAGACTATTCAAACTTAGTCTATGGCTGTACTAGCCTATAAATTTAAATTCCACAGCCATGGTGTAATTTGAATTAACATCTCTGGAATTTTAGCTGAAGCCTTCATGTTACTAATTCATTAACTTAACCATAGCGCCACCACCACACCCACATTATCACGGACACTCAGTGGCCACTTTATTAGGTATCTCCTATATGTTTGTGATTTTCTGCTGTGTAGCCCATTTATTTCAACGCTCGACATGTTGCACATTCAGAGATGCTCTTCTGCACACCACTGTTGTAACGTGTGGCTTTTTGAGTTACTGTCACCTTCCTGTTGAACCCTCCTCTGACCTCCTCCATCATCAAGGCGATTTTGCCCACAGAGCTGCTGCTCGCTGGATGTGTTTTTTTATTTTTCACCCCAAACTTTAGAGACAGTTGTGCATGAAAATCCCAAGAGATCATTCCACAGTCAAAGTCACTTGGATCACATTTCTTCCCCATTCTGATATTTGGTCTGAACAGCAACTGAACCTCTCGATCATGTCTGCATGCTTTTATGCATTGAGTTGCTGCCAGATGATTGGCTGATTAGATATTTGCGTTAATGTACAGGTGAACCTAGTGAAATGGCCAATGAGTGTACTGAGCGGTAATGGTCGGAACAGCACAGACCTGTTCAGCTCTTCTTTAGTGTCACAGTGACCAAAAAGCCAACCCTCTCTTGTCTGGAAGACACCAGCTCTGATAGTGCAGCACTCCTTCAGAACTGTCACCTCAGATTCCTAGGGCGTTCTAATTCAATGTTATCGCGCACTCACGGTAAGCAGAAGGCAGCGGCTTTCGATCACAGCTCCGAGGCAGCCGAGAAATCCCACGATCATGATCACGGACCCCACAGCGATGAAGAAATTGGCAACGGTGAGAGATGGGAAGGACGAGGAGAGGGTCACAAAGTTCCCTTGTGTTACCACCAGCCACACTCCAACTCCGAGAATCCCACATCCTCCCAGCTGTATTGAAAAGACAGCAAATAGCATCTATGTAGTGCCTTAAACAAGGTAAATATGACAGTATTGTACGTGCTGTATGTCAGCAATAAAAATTGGTTGCTGAGCCTTAGAGAGAATAATTAGGGCAGCTGATCAAGTGGGTGTAGTGTGAGGGACTGAATATGAGGGTGGTTATAGAGTCATAGAGCACTACAGGACTTTGGTCTGTCTGGTCCATGCTGACCTGTTATTCTGCCTAGTACAGAAAAACCTACATGATCAGTGGTCCCCAACTACCGGGCCGCAAAGCATGTGCTACTGGGCTGCGAGGAAACAATATGATTTGTCGATATGAAATGATATGAGTCAGCTGCACCTTTCCTCATTCCCTCTCACACCCACTGTTGAACTTGGACACATGTGAGGTCATTACACACGCGAAGTCATCAGTCGCCTAAACGCAGTGATACCCTAACACCAGGGATCACTGGTTGGCCTTGGGCAACCGGCCACCTCGCGCGGCCAGCGAGAAGTGCCGTTGCTACTGGCCTGGAGTGCAGACAGATGGGCGCCACCTCTAAATCTGTTTAGCTCACCGAATGTTTGTGGGGAACCTGGTGCTAAAATATTCACAGACTACCTAATTTGGGCTCGGGGTTTCGTAAGTAGCAGAGCAGCTACCTCGCTGCGATCTACTGAAAGTCATCCCTCGAGCCAAACTTTTGTTGGCCGATAGATCCTACCTACCTACGGGGGTTGGGGGGGGGCAGGCGCACACCCTGTCACATTCCTTGCTCGGTCAGTCACTCTTTCCGGACTGCGACCACCAAGGCCCTGGCACAGGGACCTCCGGCTCCTACCTTGTCCTCTCACTGGTGTGTTGAATGATTTTATATGTTCATATGAGGAAACTATGTGTGTTTAATATCCAAATGTTACTTAAAATGGTATGATGCTATTGACTTAAAAGTGAGTTATAATTGATTTATCACTATATTCACAAGAGGAAAATATGCGCTGTGCATTTGATAGTAAATTCATTAGATAATCCCTTTTAGAAAGGAAATTGAGTGTATTAGCCACTTATAGTGACTTATAGTTGACTTATACTCCAGTTGTGATTAACACCCCCATCCCTCCACCCCGGTCGGCCGGTCCGCAAGAATATTGTCAATATTAAACCGGTCCGCGGTGCAAAACAGTTGGTGACCCCTGGAAGAGGTAATGTATCTATCTATAATGTACACATCTATTTGGGGCACCATGGTAACGTTGGGGTTAGTGTGACGCTTTTAGAGCTTGGGGGCATCGGAGTTCAGAGTTCATTCCTGCATGTCCTCTGTCAGGAGTCTCCGTACGACCTCCCCACGTGGAATGCGTGGGTTCCCTCCCAGCTCAGGTGGTCACATTTAATATCAGAGAACGTATACACTATGCAACCTGAAATTCTTACTCTTCGCAGACATCCACAAAAGAAGAAACCCCAAAGAATGAATGATAGTAACATCAGAAACCCAAAGCACCCCCCCCACATGCACAAGCAGCAGCAGAGACATCAACCCTCCCCCTCCCCCCAAATGCACCAATAAAAGCACCCCCCCACCATGCAAGCAAGAACAAAATTCCACCCCCCGCCCCCCCAAGAGAGACCATGATCCAGAGTCCATCAAAAACTACAGTCGGTAGCCCGGCATTTTGGTATCTCAGACGGGCTCTCTCTCACCAGTGAGGAGTTCCAGTTTCCTCCCCAGTCCAAAGGCGTACCGGTTAGTAGGTTAATTGGTCATTGTAAATTGTCCTGTGATCAAGGGGTTTCTGGGTCGGCAGGGCCTGTTCTGTACCTCTAAATATTAAATTAATTTTGCTACATTAGCTGGAACCCTGTGGGAAAGGGAATCAAAAATTAGAAGGCACAGGTTTCTAGGTGAGAGGAGTCAAGACATAAAAGGGACCTGAGGGACAACTTCATTCATGCAGAGGAAACGATCTTTTTGAGGAAGTGGCCGAGGCAGCTACAATAATCACATTTAAAAGACAGTCAGACCGGTACATGGATAGGAAAAGTTCAGAGCTGTATGGGTGTATTGCTGGCAGATCCCGGGAATGTTACTGACGTCGACTCAGGCCTGAGAGGCCTCTGTCGGACATTTTCACAGAAAATAGAAAACCTATAGCACAGTACAGGCCCTTTGACCCACAAGGTTGTGCCGAACATGTCCCTACCTCAGAAATTACTTGGCTTACCTATAGCCCTCTTTTTCTGAGCTCCATATACCGATCCAAAAGTCTTTTAAGAGACCCTATCGTATCGTTCTCCACCACCGTTGCCAGCAGTCCATTCCACGCACTCACCACTCTCTGAGTAAAAAACTTACCCCTGGCGTCTCCTCTGTACCTACTCCCCAGCACCTTAAACCTGTGTCCTCTTGTGGCAACCATTTCAACCCTCGGAAAAAACCTCTGACGATTCACACGATCAATGCCTCTCATCATCTTGTACACCTCTATCAGGTCACCCCTCATCCTCCTGCGCTCCAAGGAGAAAAGGCCGAGTTCACTCAACCTATTCTGGTAAGGCATGCTCCCCACTCCAGTAAATCTCGTCTGCACCCTTTCTATGGCTTCCACATCCTTCCTGTAGTGAGGCGACCAGAACTGAGCACAGTACTCCAAATGGGGTCTGACCAGGGTCCTATATAGCTGCCTTACAAGGCACGGAACAAAAGACTGTGTGGCATGCCACTCCTCACACAGACATTTTGCAGTATTTTCTTTATTTTACGAGGCCGAGTTGCGAGCTCGACACCCAATCGGGCAAGGATGGAAAGCGTACTCGGGAAAGGCCTGACTGGATTCGAACCTGGGAACCTCCATTCCTGAGTCTGGCGCTGATGTCACTGTGCCACCAGCTGGCCATTATGAACTTTAATCACCAAATACATTTACATGTATTAGGAATTTGCTGTGGGCTGTTGGTCAGGGAGTAACATACATAAAAAGAAACAACTTTCAACAATATTATGGCCTCTCAAAGTCCGACCCTATATTCCGGTCATGAGTGGTAGAAATGGGGAAGGTCAGCCAGTGGCTGTACAGGCCAATCCCTGTACAGTGGATACAATGGATTGCAGAAGTGTTGATGAGTTCCAACCGTACCATCGACTTTGAACAATGGAGATGGAAGGTCATCAATGGCCTATTGTCCACTAGGGTCCAAATAAGTAAGACAGTCCCACAGTCCAAAGACGTACCGGTTGGTAGGTTAATTGGCGATTGCAAATTGTCCCATGTTTAGGCCAGGATTAAACAGGGGGTTTGCTGAGGAATGGCTCAAAGTCCGGAGGGGCCTGTTCTGCTCTGTATCCCAATAAATAAATAAACAAATCCTCCCTCATCCAGTTGAACCCCACACATTGGACATTTCTATGAGGTCACTTATCATTCTCATGTCCAGAGAACCGAGGACTGTCCTTATCTTAGTACCCTGCTTGGTGAATCGTTGTTGCATTCCATCAACGGCAAATATATCAACCACTGGGAAAGTAGACTCGGTACTCCAGGTGTGGGCTCACTGTGGTCCTGCGTTATTGCACAAGATATCTTTATTCTTAAATTCAAATTGTCTTGCATGGGATCCATTTGCCTTTCACACCTGTACGAGGACAATTAGCTTCCGGAACATCGATATCTTATTACCTAGAGATGCAGCACCCTGGCCCTCCAAGCTGCACCACCCAGCCACCCACCTAATTAACCCCAGCCTGATCACAGGACAATTTACAATGATCAATTAACCTACCAACCAGTACGTCTGTAGTTGGAGCAAACTGGAGCCCAGAGGAAACCCACGCATTCCATAGGAAGGACGTACAAACTTTCTTACAAACAGCGCCAGAACTAATTCTGAGCTCCAGCTGTAATAGCGTCATGCTAACCGTGGCTCCCTGAGCAGAATCAGCAATTTTTATGTTCAACCAAAATGAGGAACTTCGCAGATTCCACAATCGAGTGTTGCTCAGTTTCTTAACTTGTCCATGTTTCTTTGAAACCAGGGTTCCCAACCTGGGGTCGTGGACCCCTTGGTAATGGTATTGGTCCATGGCATAAAAAGGGTTAGGAACCCCTAGTTTAAATCCGCCTTGCATCATTTTATCTCTTGAAGACGACCACAACCTTGCAGTTGGGCTTGGAGGCTTTCATGCCTCAATGACCCAGAGAACTATGTTGGCTGGAGTCAGGGCATTAATGCTTTGACTCCTGGCAGGGTCACCCATGCCAAATAGGTCAAAGGGTAGAGGCCAGACTAAGAGTGGTCCACCAGTCCTTGAGATTCGGGGGTTCAGCTCAGGGCTAACTACCTGGCTGGTAAAACAAAATTGCTATGGAAACAGCAATGAAGAATCTTTCTACATCGGAGTGTGACGGTATTCCTGAGTCTCCACCCGGGACTTGCTTGACTGACAGTAGTGAAAACCGAGAGGAAGCTACTGACACGATGAAGGAAGCCCTGAACAACACCAGAGATGGAGGACCTTCATTGCTGCCCTAAACGCCTGTGGCATAACGGGCAGTAGTTAAGCAAACATCCTTGTCATTACTAGTATTCCTACTCAGTTAGGTATCATCAAAAAACTTGAAAATGTTATGTTTCAGCTTCTCAATCACGTTGTTGACATAGATTGTTTGGCTGACTGTTGGGGTTCGGGTTGTAATTGCCAACCAGTGAATCCAACAGCAACAGGTCAGAGGTAAGTCTCATTGTAGACATGACTGTGACAGGTAGGACAGCCTGTGTGCAAAGTTTTGATTTACTTTCGGTTTCTCTGGGTAAGAAACTCAGAATGTTGTGGTGCTACTTTCATTCCACACTAACACATGGAAGCGAATGTTGGACAATATCAAAGCAAAATGAGAGAAGACTCAAAGCTGCAGAAATGTGTATTTTTAAGAAGAATGATGAACATATTTTTCAGCCCAGAGAGTGGTGAATCTGTGGAATTCGTTACCACGGGCATCTGCAGAAGCCAAGTCGTCGGGTATCTTTGTGGCAGAGTTTGATAGATTCTTGGTTAGTCAGGAAATTAAGGGATATGGAGAGAAGGCAAAGGACTGCAGCCGAGAGGCAAAATTGGATCAGCCGGAATGAAATGGCGGAGCAGACTCAATGGGTCAAATGGCCTAATTCTGCTCCAATATCTTACATTCTAATATCGGGGAAGGGCAGTGCAACAAATGGGGAAGTGTTGCAAACAGCCAGAATAAGACTGCTGATATTGTCAACCAAGATACAGCAGCCGGAACTTCTGGGACACGTACTGAGAAAAGAGAAGCTCGAACATCTTGCAGTGACAGGAAAAACTAATGGAAGAAAAAGTTGCCGTCGACAGTGCATGACAGTCATGAGTTACATCCAGGGATGGACAGGCAAAAGCTTTGAAGAGATTAGGACTTATCAGATTAAAGACAGATGGAGGACATGATTGCCTATGACATACGACACGGCACATTATGGTGACGATGAGTTTCAGTCTAACCTTTAGAGGGAATGGGGGCAAAACCCACCTCTGGGACTACTCACCCCCGCCATCCAATTACATCCTCGTGTGAACAATTAACCTTCCAACCCATAAGTCAACATGGAATTCACTGGAAATCAAACATAACTTACCCAAAAGATAAGGTTGAAGATGAATAACAAGTATTTCATACACTGAAGGCAGTTCTGGCCCATAGTGAGTTTGTTAACCTAAAGGGAAGAGAAAAAAAAAGTGAAACCATGCACCTTCTCTGAGGTTCCTCCCCATCACCGATAATCCATACTTGACATACCAGGTACATAAAAAATTGTATTTCTCTAACAAAGAGATTCTGTAGATGCTGGAAATCCAGAGGAATGCACAGACCATGCTGGAGGAACTCAGCAGGTCATGCAGCATCTATAGAGAAGTCTGGTTCTCTGGTTTATTGGGAGGACCAACGGCGGGGGAGTTGCGTGGTCTCGGTTGTAGCGTGGACTAGGCCTCAGGCCTCAGTGTCGCCTGTTGCAGCTGCCGGGAGGTGAGATGCCGGAGGAGGTGTGGCCTGGCATCCGTGCTGGATTGGGGGCAGGCCCCTCGGTTGCTGCTGCCCTCCTGTGGTGTTCACTCTGCGGAAGACAAGCCGGATTGAATGTGCGCGTGTGTCTGCAGACTGCAGAGGGCTTGTGCTTGCCGACAACATTCATATTCCATCTACCTGTGAGGCAGGCTCCTCTGGGACTTGGGGCTACATTATATATTTTTATGTGTGTGACTGTATGTTTACTGCTATCTGATGCGTACCTTGTGCTGTGTGTGACTGTTGGTTCCGTGTTTAGGACCTTGGTCCTGGAGAAACGCTGTTTCATTTGGCTGTATTCATGGGTATTCATGTATGGCTGTATGATAATTGAACTCAAATTTGAACTTGGAACAAGCTATGGGCACCTGAGGTAGTGTAAGGACAATGGCCATTCAAACCTTTGTGGTGTCTTCATGTACAGAGATCAGCGGGACATCTGCAGGGATACTGTGGATAGCACAGGCAAGCATGAATTTTTAGAAGCGTGTTTTCTCTCCTGATAAATCCATAAACAAACATATTGAAATAGATTCATCTATGAACCCCTAAGAGCCAAAGGAACGCAAGCCAATAGAATTCAAAGGTCAACTGAAGGGATAGCCAATCAGGACCAAAGCGAGCGATCATGGGCCTATATAAATGTGAGCCCTCCCAGAGAGAAACACCAAGAACTGCGCACTGAGGATGTCACCTCGACTGGTGACGAAACATCTGCAAGCTAATTGCCGAGCTCGGCGAATACCACAACGTCAAAAAGAACGTGAGGTTTAATGGGCAGAAAAAGGTACTGGGAAGAGTGATGGCGGGAGTGTGAACGAAGGAGACGAGAGAGTGTGAGGTGTGACGTGGAGAGGGTGATGTGATGAGCAATGGGGGAAGTGTGAGGTGTGACAGTGATGGGTGTCGGTCTGGAGCACAATGAAAAAAGGTCCATTTGTGTAAAGTGTAAAGAGCAGCATTTGTTCTTTTTTACACGTCAGATGTCATGGGGAAGGCTCTGGGAGTAAACCCTGAGGAAAATTCCGGAGCTGCTGCCCCTAAACCGTCCAATGTTGAGTTTAACGCTGACTGACAACTCCTGCGATGTCACTGGTGCCAAACTGTATCACTCTCGGCCGTTCCTTTGGATTCGTCAGCTGCATGGAGAGGGGAGCCTGCTACATGGGCAGCAGCTTGCTCTCCATACTGTACTGTCCTGGGTTGCATATCATGTAGACAGCTAGGATACAACACCCAGGGTCCACCCTGACTCGGGGTGCTTGCTTGTCTCTGTTGTGTGGGATTTTTTTCACAGATCTTATTGTGCGTCTTTAGAAGCATAGTCATAGAAAAGTACAGCACAGAAACAAGCCATTTGGCCCATCTAATCCACGCTGATACCATTTAAACTGCCTACCCCCATCGACCTGCACCAGGACCGTAGCCCCCCATACCGCTCTCATCCATGTAGCTATCCAAACTTCTCTTAAACATTGAAATCAAGCTCACAGCTGGCAGCTCTATCCACGCTCTCACAACCCTCTGAGTGAAGGACCTTCCCCTCATGTTCCCCTCGAACATGCCGCCTTTCACTCTTAACCCATGACCTCTGGTTGTCATGCCATCCAAACCTGTGCCTGCAAAAAGACGGATCTCGAGGTCGTGCATGGTACATATACTTCGGTAATAAACTTACTTTGAACTTTGACTTTTAGGAGACAGAAAGCAAAGTGAGATGGAGAAGGAGTAGGATTGATAGACCATCCTATAGGAATACAGAGACTGAATCTAAGGGATGATGGAGTGAGCGTGGGAAGAGGCCTGGGGAGGGAAGGGTAATGATTTAAGCAGAGGATACGTGGAATGTAAACGAGCTTAGCTTAGCTACTGGGGCAAAGGCCACCATTAGCAGCCCACCGGAGTCCTCTGTGCCGGGCCGGTCTTTTAAGTTATCCCAGGTATAGCCACTCCTTCCTCTCCCAGAGATGAGGCCTTTGGACCTTCTGTTGGCGTTTCTGTAGCTCTGGGGTTTACTAGCCCTCGACTACCCCTCCTCCTTTCTCAGCCAGCCGAGAGACCATCCAAGTCAGAGTTAATGCAAGCGGGTTGTAGCTTTCATTCCCCGAGGGCCTTTCTCTCACTGCACACATTCTGTGGCCTTTTACCATATTTGTGTATGAAGGAAAAATTCCAAACTATCAGAAGAAAGAAGTCTGTTACCCATTTTCTCTGGAATGTTCTGGAATTCCAAGTTCCATTCAGGTCTATGATTTTAAACAACTGTGTGCACATTTGAATTGCAAGGACACAGATTACAGTCACAAGCTCGTGCTTAAAAACTTACAAACAGGAGGAAGGCTGCCGACGCTGCAAATCCAGAGCAGCACACGCAAGATGCTGGAGGAACTCAGCAGGTCAGGCAGCATCCACGGGAGAGAGCAAACAGTCGACATTCTGGGGCCGAGACCCTTCTTCAGGACTGGTGGGGGTGGGCGAAGATGCCTGAATTAAAAGGTGGGGGGGGAGAGGGGAAAGAGGCTGGCTGGAAAGTGATAGGTGGAGACAGTTGGGTGGGAAAGGTGAAGGGTTAGAGCAGAGGAATCTGCGCAGTTTTGCTCACCTACCTACAGGAGGGATGTAAATAAGGTTGAAAGAGTACAGAATAAATTTACAAGGATGATACTGCATCTGGATGACCTGAGTTATAAGTGGCAAAAGTGGTGCATACGAGCTCGATGTCAACGTTTAAGAGAAGTTTGGATAGGTACATGGATGGTAGGGGTATGGAGGGCGATGGTCCCAGTGCAGGTTGAAGGACGTAGGCAGCTTAAATGGGTCAGTACAGACTAGATGGGCCAAAAGGCCTGCTTCCGTGCTGTGCTTTTCCATGACTATGACCAGCGTGATCTGAGGATCGTGCTGAGCTGCCCTCAAGGTTCGCCACACTTCTGGCGCCAATGTCACATGCCCAGAGCTCACTAAACCTAATCGCATGTCTTTGGGCTGTGGGAGGAAAGCAGAGCCTCCTGTGGAAGACCACGCGGTCAGTCTCCTGAATCGCGATCGGTGATCGTTGGCGCTGATATGCTGCCATATTGCCTCACAGCGGAGTAGCTTGAACCCTTCACAAAAATCGGTCTAATGTCCACGGGATGGGTTCAAACGGGGATTGAGAGGCAGAGATGATTTAGGGATGGATCTCCAGGACTTGGGGCCTTGGGAGCAGAAGGCCCTGTTGTCAGTGGTGGAGATAAAGAGGTGGTCTTGTGTAAAAAGTAAGAGAATTGCTGAGCTGACAAGCGACCACTATTCCCGAGTCCAACAGGCCAGTGGCGGAGGATGTCACAGTTGAAACCTGGCCCCTGACTGGCCGCCAGCCGCACAAACTGTAAGGACCTGAGCACAGACCATCTATCCAACCTGTTGACCATTGTTGTTATGTCCTGTGCTGCTCTGCCCAGCATTGCAGGTACGGCCCGTTGGCACGAGAACGTGTGGCAACACTTGCGGGGCTGCTCCCCAGCACACCCTCGGGTGTGTGGGTTGTTAACCCAAATGACACACCTCTCTGTACATTTCGATGTAGACCTGAATCCTGACTTTCTGCTGCTATACCCAACGGAGACTGGACCGCCAGTTGAATTCAAAGTTCAAAGTTTAAAGTAAATTTATCATCAAAGTACATATACATCACCATATACAACCCTAAGATTCATTTTCTTGCAGGCATACTCAATAAATCCATTTATAGAATAATAATCAGAACAGAATCAATGAAAGACCACACTAACTTGGGTGTTTAACCACTATGTAAAAGATAACAAAACTGCACAAATACAAAAGAAAGAAAGAATAATAATAAATAAATAAGCAATAAATATTGAGAACGAGATGAAGAGTCCTTGAAAGTGAGTCCATAGATTGTGGGGATGGTTCAATGATGGGGCAGGTGAAGTTGAGTGAAGTTATCCCCCTGGCTCAAGACCCTGATAGTTGAGGGGTAATAACTGTTCCTGAACTTGGTGGTTTGAGTCCTGAGGCTCCTGTACCTCCTTCCTGATGGCAGAAATGAGAAGAGAGCATGTCCTGGGCGATGGGGCTCCCTGATGATAGATGCTGTATTCCTGTAAAAACGCTCTGTGTAGATGGTGGAGAGTTTGATAGAACAGATTTGGCTCAATTTGAAAGCCAAAAGGTATGATATTTTGAATCCAATATTAATTTCTTGTGAACCCTCACTCTGTACTGTCTGTTAGACTGACACCCTCCTGGGGCAGTGCCAAGGAAATGCTGCACTATTCTGGTATGGAGGAGACATTGAACTGAGGTCTGCACATTGAGGCAAAAGATACCAGTTATTGTTTTGGAGGAGGTGAGGGATGGTCTTACAGAGGCACAGAACTACAGCACAGAAGCAGACACTTTGGCCACATAGTCCACGTTAAAATATTATCGTACCTAGTTCCATCGATTTAAATCTGACCATAGCCCTCCACACCCTTCCCGAGACCTTCTTGGTACCAGGGCCAATGTTTATGACCCGATCACACACTATTGCAGAGGTGAAGGGGAACTCTCATTTAACAACATTGGGAGCCTGCAGCGTGAAAATCCACAGCCACATTTCACATATCACATCAGGGACAAGAGGAGGCTATGAAGTGTTTTGAAATGTTCCAAGGCTGTGAAAGATATTTCACAAATATAACTTCCCCCTTCCATTCACAGTCCTCTAACTCAGGAAAGGTGCAGCCAAACACCCTGATGAATCATCAGTTCAGCATGAGATATGACTCATGAGGAAAGTGAAAAAAAAAATCATTCGGAACAATATTACGGGCATACTGTAACAGAAAGTCCAGCTTATCTGTGAAAGGAGAAGAATACCGTGTACCCAGTGTACTGCATACCTTAGTGGTGTGCGTTAGAACGAGTCTGCCACAAGTAATTTCTTTCTGCAAACCCCCCTCCCCCAAGTAGCCCTGTCTGGTGGTGCTGACGTTATGCACGCGCACAGCGTGGGCACTTTTGCACGCTCCAGGACGGTGGCATCCTTTGATGAGCCCTGCTTGTCGTTGCTTCCATTTTCAGGAAGGGGAGCTGACTGATGGGGGGGGGGTTGTCTTTAAAAAGGCATCTGTTTCTGGCGGCCCATGCTCTGCGCTGGCTCAGTGGAAGAGGGGGGTGACTCCTGGAAAATGGTTCATTTTTGATGGATTTTGTTGTGCAAATGTATCTCTGGACATTAGTGATTGTGAAGAAGGATGGGGAATGCTGTGTTTTGGAATTTGTCTAATTGTTCAGGCTCATGGTGACAACTGCCCCCACATTCCAAAGAACGGACTATCTCCTTTCTCCTCGAGTAAGGAGGTCCTTACTTGGAAGGCAGATTTTGGTGTATGTGGGGAAGGGAGAGAGGGTGTGGTAAGGTTAGGTGTGTTACTTCAGATTGATGGCTTGGCAAACTAGTCCTAGAAATTTGATGGTATATATCTGTACTTGTTCTTTTGTAAAATTTTGTTATTTTTCCATTTGTTTTCAATTTTTTTTTCAACTCTGGCACACAATAAGCACCTTTGCACCGAATGTGCTATCGCGGCCTGCCAACTGATCTTTAAAGTCTGCCCCTCCTAAGGGCATGTGACCCTCATCAAAACCCACGGTGTGACACAGTGGGTTAATAACTTAGGAGACTGTCAATTCAAACTTTGCCTTTAAATACTCATCTTTGTTACTTCGTGGACTCACCATCAGTTTATGTATACGAGACTATGATCTTATCGGGGAGAAAGCTGGGGAGTGGGGCTGAGGAGGGGAGAGTAGGATCAGCCATGATTAAATGGTGGAGCAGACTCGATGGGCCAACTGGCCTCTTATGGCCTTGTAAGCTAATCCTATGTATTTATATTAATTGTATTTTTTATTCTGTGTCAGATCTGGAGTAACAATTATTTTGTTCTCTTTTATGCCGGTGTACTGAAGAATGGCAATAAAGAATCTTGAATCTTGAATCCCTGAGGAGAGATTGAATGGACTTGACCAGGCTCAATGCGGTTGAGAATGCTGGAGGTTGGCAGGCTGGAGAGTCCCGAACTGAGGGTCAAGGTCTTGTGGAAATGGGTTGGCCGTTTTAAATTGAATTGGAATTGGAATCAGGTTTTTTTATCATCGAAATACATTATGAAATCTGTTGTTTTGCAGCAGCAGTAGAGTGCAATATTTTGAAATGATTATAAATAATAATAAGTATAGAAAAATTAAATAAATAGTGTGAAATAGTGAGGCAGAGTTCATGGATTCATGGACCATTCAGATATCTGATCACAGAGAGGAAGAAATTGTTCTGAGAATGTTGTCTCTCTCTTCAGGCTGCTGTACCTCCACCCTGATGGTAACAATAGGAGGACTCCTTATGAAATACAGCTCCTGACATGCCTTTAACATGTTTACTTCAAAGTGCTGGGCCCGGGACAGATCCTCTGAGATGCTGATAGCCAGGACCTTGAAGTTGCTCAAGCTTTCCACTGCTGACGCCTCAATGAAGACTCTGAATTCTAAAGCCCAGAGGTTGAACGTATCAGCCGTTGAGTGCATAGAAGACGCAGGCTGTTGAATCTTTGGATTTTTCAGGACAGGAGTCAGGTTGGAAAGTAAACCTGAGGAGGAGGATCAGTCATGATCTTATTGATTGGCGGATCAGACTCAAAAGAGTATATTGCTTACATGGTTCCTACTTTTATAACGTGCCTTCTTTATTAGATTTCGTTCGTAAGAGCGAAGGCGTTGTGCAAGAACTGTATTCAGGGACCCTCCATTGGTCAGGGTTGAGCGTGGATGTTGCATCCCAGCTGTCTACGTGATATGCAGTACGATATGAAGAGCAGGCTGTTGCCTAAGTAGCAGGCTCTCCTTCCGCATGCAGTTGATAAACCCAAATGAACGGCAGAGACTGGTACAATATGGCACCAGTTGTGTCGAAAGGAGTTGCCAGTGTTGAACTCAAAGTAGGACTGCCTTAAGAACTCCAGCTGAGGTTTTTCCTCGGGGTTTACTCCCAAAGCCTTCCCCATGTTTTTTAGTTTCCCCATGTTTTTTAGTTAATTTAGTCTTTAAATTTAATTTTAAGCCACAATTAGGGTTTAGGGCAATGGATAACAGAGTGACTATCTACCATCGCTAGACACTGCTACAATACAAGATCGCCCAAAAACAAACCTTCATGAAAATCCTCTCACTACCTCCTCCCCTAGATGCTGTCTGGCCTGCTGAATTCTGCCAGCATCTGCAGATTCACTCGTGCTGCCTTCATGAAAATCTGCTGGTTAGATTGTGCGACCTCGGCTTGCTGAGGGAATCAGGGGCCTTCAATCCTCGGAGTCACCTGATGCCGGTGGCCAGAGTTGGGGATGTCGTAAGCGGTGTGCGAGGAAGCGGAAGCGAGGCGAACGGACGGGAGTCTGTGCCAGGAAAAAAGCAAGCCCTAGCCGGCCGGCCATCCCATCCATTCTGCTCTCCAATGTCAGCTTGCTGAGGGAATCGGGCCTGCAGTCCTCGGAGAGCCTGATGTCCATTCTGCTCTCCAATGTCTGCTTGCTGAGGAAATCGGGCCTGCAGTCCTTGGAGAGCCTGATGTCCATTCTGCTCTCCAATGGACATCAAATTGGACTACATCTGTGGCAACGAAATACTCGGCATGAGTACAGAAACGGATAGAATCCCAGACGCTGCCATTCAGCTGTTTATTTATGTAACAGATTTCCCCCCAAGCCATCGGACTACCAACTTACTGCCCTCTGCTGTGCCTATTGTCTTGTTTATTATTTGTTGTAATGCCTGCACTGTTCTGTGTACTTTATGCAGTCCTGAGTAGGTCTGTAGTCTAGTGTAGTTTTTGTGTTGGTTTACATAGTTCAGTGTAGTTTTTGTATTGTTTCATGTAGCACCATGGTCCTGAAAAACGTCTCAGTTTTACCGTGTACTGTACCAGCAGTTATGGTCGAAATGACAATAAAAAGTGACTTGACTTGACTTGATGAGTGGTTATAGCCCCAAGGCAGTGGATATTTGAGATCAGAATTTTCCTTCTCCTAGATGAGCTGCCAACCACGGCCAACGAGCCCCATTTGCTCAAAGCGACTGGTTTTAAGGCACCAGTAACCTGCCTTTGCCTCTTCTCCTCCCAGTAGAGAAGGTTCTGCCAGGCATTAGCTAAGCCACACGTGAAGGCCAGGAGCTGGACTTGGTTGTCAGAGACTATTTGTGACACACACCCTTGGGAGTATTTAATAGGTGGTGGGGGCTTATTCCCATTGCCACCCCAATACTATGACAACCTTAAGGAACCAGAAACTGTGTACAACAAATGTTAGGGTACAGTTTGAGTACAACATCTTCATCTTCTTCTTCGGCAGTTCCTCAGGATTGATGAGCATTGCATACTGATCATCTGGTCATCGTGTTACTATAAGTTGAGATTCCATTGGAGGGTTGCAGAGAGATTCATAAAACTGTTGCTAGAACGAGAAATCTGTAGCTATGAAGAAAGCTGCTGGTTTAAAAGCTAATTTTAATAGCAATTATTCCCTGGGGACGTGTATGCTCATGAAAATGCACTTGAACTTGATGATTAGATACATCTGACTTGTTTTCTTTAGTAGAGAGGAAAATTTTAATGAGGGACATAAATAGTGTAAATAAGGACTTCAAAGGTCAAAAGCTTGGAGAATAGATTTAAAGTAATAGCGGAAGGATTAGCAGGGAGATGGGGGAAAAACATTTTTTAAAACTCTAATGGTCACAGAGTAATACAGCACAGAAGGAGGCCTTTCAGGCCAACTTGTCAATGCCTACATGAGCTAATTGCATTTGCCTGCCTTTGGACAATATCGTCTAGACTTTTCCTTCTCAAAGTTTAAAGTAAATTTATATTCAAAGTACATATACAACTCTGAGATTCATTTTCTTCCAGACGTACTCAATAAATTGATAGAATAATAATCGTAACAGAATCAATGAAAAGCCGCACCAACTTAGGCGTTCAACCAGCGTGCAGAAGACAACAAACTGTGCAAATAAAGCAAGGATGTAACGTTGAGGCTTTATAAAGCCCTGGTGAGGCCTCACTTGCAGTATTGTGAGCAGTTTTGGTCCCATTAGCTAAGAAAGGATGTGCTGACGTTGGAGAGGGTTCAAAAAAGGTTCACAAAAATGACTCTGGCATTGAAAGTCTGGACTGTGGGAGGAAGCTGAATCTCCAGGAGGAAACCCACGTGGCCACAGGAAGAACGTACAAACTCCTTACAAGTTGTGGCAGGAATTGAACCTGGGTTGCTGGTACTGTAACGCGTCGTGCTAACCATTACACTACATGCCACTGCTGTTTACTATCCAAAGAGATAGATAAATAGATAGATAGATACTTTATTCATCCCCAAGGTGAAATTCAACATTTTTCCAGTGTCCCATACACTTATTGTAGCAAAACTAATTACATACAGTATTTAACTCAGTATAAATATGATATGCATCTAAAATCACCCTCCCAAAAAGCATTAATAAATAGCTTTTAAAAAGTTCTTAAATAATTTACTAAAATGCATTGAGTGGTAACTTAAGCTCAGTCCTAACCCCGGCACTTAACATGTCTTGCCCCTGGTGGTTGAATTGTAGAGCCGAATGGCGTTGGGGAGTAATGATCTCTTCATCCTGTCTGAGGAGCATTGCATTGACAGCAACCTGCCGCTGAAGCTGCTTCTCTGTCTCTGGATGGTGCTGTGCAGAGGATGTTCAGGGTTTTCCATGATTGACCGTAGCCTACTCAGCGCCCTCCGCTCTGCCACCAATGTCATGCTCTCCAGTTCTGTGCCCACGACACAGCCCACCTTCCTTACCAGCTTATTAAGACGTGAGGCGTCCCTCTTCTTAATGCTGCCTCCCCAGCATGCCACCACAAAGAAGAGGGCGCTCTCCACAACTGACCGATAGAACATCTTCAGCATCTCACTACAAACATTGAATGACGCCAGCCTTCTGAGGAAGTACAGTCGACTCTGTGCTTTCCTGCACAGGGCATCTGTGTTGGCAGTCCAGTCTAGCTTCTCGTCTAACTGCACTCCCAGATACTTGTATGTCTTAACCTGCTCCACACATTCTCCATTAATGATCACTGGCTCCATATGAGGCCGGGGTCTCCTAAAGTCCACCACCATCTCCTTGGTCTTGGTGATATTGAGACGCAGGTAGTTTGAGTTGCACCATATCACAAAGTCCTGTATCAGTTTCCTATACTCTTCCTCCTGACCATTCCTGACACACCCCACTATGGCCGTGTCATCAGCGAACTTCTGCACATGGCAGGACTCCGAGTTATATTGGAAGTCTGATGTGTACAGGGTGAACAGGACTGAAGAGAGCACGGTCCTGATACTGATACTGATACAAATACTGATGCGTGAGGACTTCAAAACATATAGTTCAGAGTTTTGTGCTCTCGCAAGTATCTAGCGTGCACCAAGCTAGCCTGAGCCATTTCTTGTGAAAACAGCTTACTGTTCTTGGGCTGTAAAATATAATTTTCTGCTTCATTTGACAGTAAAGATAATCATTACTGTATGTATGTTTTCATTTGGGTGGGTTTAAAGAGTTCTTTTCAAATCTTTTTATTATTATAATTCAAAAATAGCACAGGTACATCAAAGTAACTCTTACAATGCCTCAAAAAAAAGAAATTATCTTAAAGATTGAAAATTTTTGTGAATTAATTAAAAACCCTACTAAGCAAGAAAAGTGAGAGAAAAAAGGAACCCGTTGGGGGTACAACCCTGGAGCCATGCGTCATACAGAAAGTTTCTAAAAATAAACATCAAAACGCCAACAAAAAAGAAAGATATATCAGAAAAAAAAATTTACACTTAGATCGTGGAGGAAATCTATCAGTTAACTGAAATGATAATAATGAGCAAATGAGGCCCATCTCTTCACAAAATCAAATAAAGGTTCAAAGGTTCAACTTCTAACTATCTTCAAGCTAAGACACAGCATCACTTGAGAGAACCATTGTGACAAAGTAGGGGCTGATATATCCTTCCATTTCTACAAGTTGGCCCTCCTAGCTATCAATGTAACAAATGCAATAACATGCAGGGTTTAAAGAGTTAGGGGGCAACACTGCATACTGCGTGCCGTCTTAGGCACGCGTGCCACATGTTCACCACCCCTGATCCCAAGTCAAGTTGTCATTGGAGGTCTGAGTGGGAAGAGCTGTGTTACTTTTAACTGCATCAGAATCAGGTTCAATATCACTACCAGACAGTATGTTGTGAAATTTGTTGTTTTGCAGCAGCAGTACATTGTAATGCACAATAATAGAAAACTATAAATTACAAAATAAATATATTTACAGTATATAAAATTAAATAAGCATTGCACAAAGTGAGCAAAAAAAAAAATAGTTCATGGGTTCGTTGTCCATTCAGAAATTTGATGGCAGGGTGGTGGAAGCTGTTCCTTAAATGCTGAAATGTAGAGTGTGTGTCTTCAGGCTCCTATACCACCAGCTTTATGGTAGCAATGAGAACAGGGCATGTCCAGGGTAATGGGGTTCTTTAATGAAGGATGCTGCCTTTTTCAAGGCATCACCTTTTGAAGGTGCCCTCGATGCTGGGGAAGCTACTGCCAATGGTGGTTTTGGCTGTGTTTGCAAAATTTTCTGCAGCTTTTTCCAATCTTGTGCAGAGGTCTCTCCATACCAACCGGTAATGTGACCAGTTAGAATGTTCTCCATGGTACATGGTACCCTCTGCAATTGGATCCTAGACTTCCTGACTGGGAGACCTCAGTCAGTCTGGATCGGGAATAGCATCTCCAACACCATCACACTGAGCACGAGGGCCCCCCCAGGGCTGCGTGCTCAGTCCACTGCTGTTCACTCTGCTGACCCACGACTGTGCTGCAACACACAGCTCGAACCACATCATCAAACTCGCCGATGACACGACCATGGTGGGTCTCATCAGCAAGAACGACGAGTCAGCTTACAGAGAGGAGGTGCAGCAGCTAACGGACTGGTGCAGAGCCAACAACCTGTCTCTTAATATGAACAAAACACAAGAGATGGTTGTTGACTTCAGGAGGGCACGGAGCAACCACTCCCCGCTGAACATCGACAGCTCCTCGGTAGAGATCGTAAACAGCACCAAATTTCTTGGGGTTCACCTGGTGGAGAATCTCACCTGGTCCCTCAACACCAGCTCCATAGCAAAGAAAGCCCAGCAGCATCTCTACTTTCTGAGAAGGCTGAGGAAAGTCCATCTCCCACCCCACCATCCTCACCACATTCGACAGAGGTTGTATTGAGAGCATCCTGAGCAGCTGCATCACGCCTGGTTCGGAAATTGCACCATCTTGGATCGCAAGACCCTGCAGCGGATAGTGAGGTCAGCTGAGAAGATCATCAGGGTCTCTCTTCCTGCCATCATGGACATTTACACTACACGCTGCATCCGCAAAGCAAACAGCATTATGAAGGACCCCATGCACTCGTCATACAATCTCTTCTCCCTCCTGCCGTCTGGGAAAAGGCTCGAAAGCATTCAGACTCTCACAACCAGACTATGTAACAGTTTGTTCCCCCAAGCTATCAGACTCCTCAATACCCAGAGCCTGGACTGACACCTTGCCCTACTGTCCTGTTTATTATTTATTGTATTGCCTGCACTGTTTTGTGCACTTTATGCAGTTCTGGGTAGGTCTGTAATCTACTGTAGTTGTTTTTTTTTGTTTTTTACGTAGTTCAGTCTAGTTTTTGTACCGTGTCATATTGCACCATGGTCCTGAAAAATGTTGTCTCATTTTTACTGTGTACTGTACCGGCAGTTATGGTTGAAATGACAATAAAAGCAACTTGACTTGATGTATAGGAATTTGCAAGTGTCTTTGGTGACATGCTAACACTCCTCAAACTCCTAATGAAGTATAGGCATTGTCATGCCTTCTATATAATTGAATCAATATATTGGCCCAAAATAGGTCTTCGGAGATGCCCATGAACTTGAAGCTGCTGATCCCTCAATGAGGACTGGTGTGTGTTCCCTTGACTTCCCCTTTATGAAATCCACAATTGATTCTTATTGAGGCTGAGTGCAAAGTTGTTACTGTGACACCACTCAAGCCAGCTGATCTATCTCACTCCTGTATGCCTCCTCATCACTGTCTGAAATTCTGCCATCAGCAAATTTATAGATAGTGTTTGAGTTGTCTCATACCTATTGTGTATGCTTCATATCTGACATGGTAAACTGCAAGATAATAGCTGGGAAGTGAATTAGTCTCAATGGTTTTTCTTTGGAGAGAATGGAGGTAATGGGCTGATTTGCCTCTACAATGATTCTGACATGGGATGCATCCTGCTTTCTGTACATCTGTCCAAGATCTACAGATCACTCTGCTTAGCCTTCGTAAAGGAATGCAGAATAAGGATTGATGCCAATAGATTTCCCTTTGTACATTCTGTCCTGGAGATAAGGCCATCTCTCGGTGAGAGGAGCAATCAAAGAACAGGCTAATGTCCCTACCTCTACATTTTAACCTCTAAATGGCACAAGAGTCCATCTGGGTCCTTTAACCTCAAGGAAAAGAATTGGTACGAAATCTAAAAGTTAGTGGCTGGCAGAGTATAGAGTGAAAGATGAAGGGAGAGAAAGGGACAGCACAAACAGAATGTGGGGTGGTGGGATGGAAAATTCCCTTTTTTCCTTGTTATACTTCTGTCTCTCCCTCTCAATCTTCCCTTTCTTTCATCGGCAGGGCAGGGGAGGAGTCCGAAACCAGGAGGGTGAGCGGGGAAAGATTTAGAATGGATCTATGGGGCAACTCTTTCACAGAGAGGATGGTGAGTGTACAGAACAGGCTGCCAGAGGAAATGGTTGAGGTGGGTACAATAGCATCATATAAGAAGCACTTGGACTGGTATATGGAGCGGTGCCTGTCATTGCTTCCAGTTTAAGATGGTGGTGGGTGATTTCCTGAGGCTGCTCATCAGTGGCAAAGCACAAAACGGAAAACTACTCAACAATGATCAACGCTAACCGCGGAGAGGCGAGTGATGGCAAGTGATGACATCTTTCACTCTATACTCTGCCAGCCACTAACTCTTAGATCTCAGCAGGTCGGGCAGCAACTGTTGAAATGAGCAGACAACGTTTCGGGCCGAGGGAATTATATACCGTCTGGGTAGTCTCCAGCCACTTGGTATGAACGTGTTGATCTGACCACAGCATCTGCAGTGTACTTTGTGTTCACTAACCTATAGATTTCCTACCAATTCTCTTCCTTGAGGTTAAAGGACCCAGATGGACCCTTGTGCCACTTAGAGGTTAAAATGTAGAGGTAGGGACATTAGTCTGTTCGCGCATCACTCGCAGGTTAGTACAGGTGAGGCACTATCGAGGCAGTCATAATGTCCCTGAGGAGAGTCCTGGTCCGAACTAGAAAGGCCGATTCTTGGCGGTGGGGTTCAGGCCTCAGAGCGGTCCAAGAGCAAGGAGCAACCTGATGTTTGTACAAATTATGTGCCATGCCAGATTGTAAAGGTCAGGGTGTAGGGACCGGAGGGGAGGAGGGGACAGCTACTCCACGATGTTTACCGGGCCCTGCACTGAACTGAGGCTGTGGCCTGCTCTGGCTGCAGAGGTGCCTGACTTCGTGTCTTTCGTAAAACTTAGTCCAGAAGCTATTTGCTTACTTGTTTTGTCTGCACGATTTGTTTTTTTGTTCTTTTTACCAATTTCTTGTTTCAATGGTCTTTTTAATGGAACATGCTTGTTTGTAAACTGGAGGAACTCAGCAGGTCGGGCAGTGTCCGTGGAAACGAGCAGTCAACGTTTCGGGCCGAGACCCTTCATCAGGACTGAAGAGGGAGGGGGCAGGGGCCCTATAAAGAAGGTGGGGGGAGGGTAGGAAGGAAAAGGCTGGTAGGTGCCAGGTGAAAAACCAAATAGAGGAAAGATCAAGGGGTGGGAGAGGGGAAGCAGGGATAGGCAGGAAAGGTGAAGAAGGAATGTAAGGGGAAAGCACTATGGGTAGTCAAAGAAGCCAGAATCATGAGAGAGGTGATAGGCAGCTGGAGGAGGAGGCAGAGTGAAACTGGGATGAGAGAAGGGAGGGGGAGGGAATTACCAGAAGTTGGAGAATTCGATGTTCATGCCAAGGGGCTGGGGACTACCCAGACGGTATGTGAGGTGTTGCTCCTCCAGGCTGAGTTTGGCCTCATCATGGCAGTAGAGGAGGCCATTTATGGACGCATCCGAATGGGAATGTGAAGCAGAGTTGAAGTGGGGGGGCAACCCGGAGATCCTGTCTGTTGTGGCGGACAGAGCAGAGGTGCTCGACAAAGCGGTCCCCCAACCTGCGTTGGATTCCTGCAGCTTGTTTGTACGTGTTGCTTTGACCACAGCATCTGAGGTGTACTTTGTGTTTATGGTTCTTTTTAATGGGTTCTTTTGAGGGTACTTGCCTGCGAGGAGACGAACCTCAAGGTTGTACAATGTATTCTTTGTACTTTGAGTGTGTGGGTAGGGGCAGGGGTCTGTTTTGCTGTTGTTGTTTATGTTGTTCTGCTGAGTACTGTGGGCATGTTGTGTTGGTGCCGGAATGTGTGGTGACACTCGGCAGGCTGCCCCCAGCACATGCTCGGGGTGTGATGGTTGTTAACGCAAACGGCGCACTGCAGAGATTGTTTTGATGTACGTATGTCTTATAATGAGTAAATCTAAATCTTGCTGAGTGGGTGCCATGGTCAGCATGGGCTAGTTGGGCTGAAGGGCCTGTATCCTTGCTCTGAGGCTCCGTAACAGGAAGAGTGAGAGGCAGAACGAGAAGTTAGAGAACAGTGAAAGGTAGGAAGAGACGGAGAATGTGAGAGGTAAGGGAAGAGAGAATACAGGGGGAGGAAACAGACATTTTAGTGATGCATGCATAAGCAGACTACTCTGTTATGGACGTCCCAACCCCGACTACGGAAGGAGGAGGGTGGGGATGGGGCTGGCAACCCCATCCAGTAAAAACCCAGAGCTCAGCAACGCCAGCAGAGGTTCCAAAGGCTTCATTCCCTGGAGAGGAAGGATCATTTGTCCTGGAAGACATATGAAGTCATGTGAAGCCTGAGGGCCAGTCGACCTTTGGTCCGGTACTGAAAACACTGGCGGCCTGTGCCCACACCGGGCTGATGGGCTTGAGAAGAAGAAGGTCAAACGTAAGTAGACAGAACCCTGAAGAACAGTGAGGGGTTGTCAGGATCTTGATATCTCTCAGTTCCTTTTGCCTAAGATTGGGGAAGCTGGACAGAGATTTCAGCATCTGGCTACAATCACAGTTCAGGACTATGACTGTAGCGCCGGTTTGCGTCGCCGTCCTCGGAGTCCCGATGCTCTTGGAGGAGCCGCTGGGTCCTGATGCTCTCGGAAATGTTATCAAAGTTCTGAGACTGATGAACTGGACTGTAGTTCATATGGGCCTCTGTCAGTTCTATGTTTATTGTGTTCTGGCTCATTCTTTCCAGTGAGGATTTGCGGGCTGGGGGTTTGGGAGATCTGTTAGTTTTTGTGTGTGAGGGAGGAGTTTGGGGTTTGTGAGTTTTTGCTTATTTTTCTTTCATGTGGGCGGGGATTGATGTCTTTCTTTCAACTGCTTCTATGATTTTCAATATTTTATGGCTGTCTGGCGAAGATGAATCCCAGAGTTGTATTCTGTGTACATACTCTGATAACTAAATGAACCTTTGAAAGCTGGGTCCTCCAGTTCCTTTTGCCTAAGATCAGGGAGGCTGGACAGAATTTGCAGTGCCTAGCTACAATCACAGCTCAGGACTGTGCAAGCACAAGTGGAAACTTTGACAGGCTAAATGGAATTTATTCCCTCAACTCTGAATCACATAGGTTGCTAAGAGACGGGCCCCTCTCTGATGAAGATGTGTGCAGCCAAGGCTTGCAGTTGTTTGTAAGATAAAAGGACTTTATTCCCTAAGCTCTTCCCTGATCCAAGAAACTTTCTCCTCTCAACAAAAACTTCACAGGTCAAATATCCAAACATAAACACTTATAAATTATTTGGAAGTGTTAAAAAGGTAAAGAAGCACGTTGATTTGAAACAAAATAGTCATCCTGCATTCCACAATTATTTCACAAAGCAGTCAGCTGAAATCCCATTCCAGCAAGTTGAGTACAAAGATGTCAGCTGACATCGCCAAAGAAGGAAACGCAGAACCTCAACTTTTTTCACAATTCCCCCATTCTTCTTCGAGAAGGTGTCAAGAGGATCTCTTTGAGGAGCAGAGGAGATCAAAGTCCTTAGATGTAAGTAATACCAACAGCTTTTCCTGGTCCAACTACATAGACCTAGAAAGCACCTCAGAAGGTTCAGGATCACCACAACACCACGTTCAAGAACAGTTATTACCCCTCCTCTATCAAGCTCTTTATAGAGGGAATAACTTCACTCAGCCAATGTTCCCACTATGGAAAGTGCATCCATAGTCAAACCTATGGACTCACTTTCAAGGACCCTTCATCTCATGTTCTCAGTACTTATTACTTATTTAATATTATTATTTTTTATATCAGTTCAAGCTGGTAAAACCTGAGGTACAGGCATGGCCAACGACACTCATTTCTCAATTGCTAGGAACTTCCTAATGTTGTTTAGTATTTTGGCTTTTTGAATATTTACAAAAATATTGCTGTGTAGGCCTAAATACTTAATGCTATTATGCAGTGACTTTGGGATGATACCAATTGGAGACGTTACTATTGAGACAATGTATACCCTGTTCATGTTCCATAGTCTTTCAATTTCCTCTTTTAATTCAGCATATTTTTGGTTGATTTTGCTTGTTTATCCTGTATTAGTATATTTACTTTATTTTTTTATTGAGATACAGTGAGGAATAGGCCCTTCTGGCTCTTCAAGCTGCCCTGCCCAGCAAACCGCACCCTCCCCCCCCCCGCCCCCCCCCCCCAATTTAATCCTAGCCTAATCACAGGACGATTTACAATGACCAATTAACCACCGACTAGTATGTCTTTGGACTGTGGGAGGAAACTGGAGCACCTGGAGGAAACCCACGAGGAGAATGTACAAATTCCTTACAGGCCGTGGCAGGAATTGAACCGGGGTTGCCGGTACAGTAAATCGTTGTGCTAACCCAGGCATGGGCAAACTACGGCCCGTGGGCCATATGCGGCCCGTTAAGCTTTTTAATCAGGCCCGCAGAACTTGATGAAATTATATTAATAAACCTTGTTAACGTTTTTTCCCCGCAATTCTGGCGTTTTCCCAATAGATGATGCACTCTATATACATTTGTGGCGACCCATTTCCTGACACGTCCGAACCGGCTCACAATTAGCCAGAGTTCCGGCTAAGGGAGATTGCCTGCGGGGATTTGCGAGCACAGAGCTTTAGAGCCTCTGCACCACGGGGGGCAGGTTGAGGGAGGCTTAAAAGTGAGGCTGGGGATTTCGAATAAAGTTTTTTTTCTTCGACTGCAGTTACCGACTCCGTGTCGTAATTTTAGCGCTGCATGTAGCACACCGCTACACATTGACCTTTGTTGAGGTGCAGCGTATTACTCCGCATTTGTGCTTTACTCTTTGTTCGGCTCGACCTATTTGTGTGAACAGGCGTTCAGCGTCATGAACATCAACAAAGCCAGCCACAGATCCAAGTTAACTGACCAACACCTCAGATCCATCCTGAGAATTGCCACAACAAAACTAAATCCAGACTTTGATGCACTGGCTAAAAAGGGAGACCAACAACACTGTTCCCACTGAAATTAAAAATAAGTTTCTTCATTGTGTTATGTAAAAAATGCATTTGAAAATATTTTTTTCAATAAGCCTTACATGTTACATGTCATTTCTGTTAAGTGATGGACATGAGTAGTCCGCAGGTGCACGTACGTTCTCAAAATAAAAAATGCGCTCCAGATCAAATAACGCGCTCCGCATACTGGCGCGCTGTAACTGTTCTGTCCTTGTGCTGGTCGTTGTTGAGTTTTGGCACAGGGGACAATTGAATAAGAAGGAGCAGGACAAGTAGACCTGCATCTCCTACCGTTTTTGAAATAAAGACAGTCAGGAGGAGAGTGATGATGATAATATCTTGAAGGATAACAGAATTTTCAGTGCTTTAAAATAATAACTGTTACTATTAAAAAAGCTGTATTTTATTCATTTAATTTTCAGTGTTTTAAAAGTCATTTCAATAAATAGCTAAATACCATGGGACTTCAAAGACGGATAATTTGTTGTAATGCATTTGTTCATTTTCAATTGAAATTAAAGCACATGTTTTCTACATATCCCATGATATTTTATTTTCTCTTATGAGGTGTATTACCAAAACACTCCATCCATCTGCTCCTGGTCCGGCCCCCCTGTCAAATTTTAGAACCCTTTGTGGCCCACAAGTCAAAAAGTTTGCCCACTCCTGTGCTAACCACTACGCTACCGTACCACACCATCTGGATGGTTATTATGGATTGCCCCATCTGTAGTAATGGATCAGTTGAAATATAATTTGTGGAACTCTGACTCTGAAGCTGGATCAGGCTTGTACCTACAATAAGGCATGGGTTCTTTTATGAACATGAGATTCATTTTCTTGTGAGTATTAACAGTAAACACAAAGAAACACAATAGGATTGATGAAAGACCACACCCAACAAGACGGACAAACAACCAACGTGCAAATGATAATAGGCTGTGTTGCTTTCCTGCGATTGTGTTTCGTGTTGATGTGCTCAGTCATGGGAGGGGCTTTACCTATGAAGGACTGGGCCGTATCCATTAGTTTTTGTCATTCAAGGGTGTTGGTGTTACGATACCAGGCTGTGACACAAGTATGCAATGCACTTTGCTAAAGCTCTACACAAAGAAGCATCGTAACATCATTATTAGGGTGCTCGCCAAAATCCCAAATCCTGAGTAACACACACAAAAACTCAGCAGGTCAGGCCAGCTGTTGACGTTTCAGGCCAAGACTCGTCATGAGGACTCCTGACCAGCAGGATGTTGCCTGACCTGCTGAGTTCCTCCAGCGTTTTGTGTGTGTTGCTCTGGATTTCCATCGTCTGCAGAATCTGCCGTGTGAACCAAGTGCTGTTCATCTGCATGCACCAATTTTTTATTGCGTCCATGGTCCGACTTGCCGGAATGTAATGGGTACTTAAACAAGGGCAAAGAAAAGAATGGGAATAAATTAGTTTTATTCGTCGCATGTACATCGAAACATACAGTGAAATGTGTCGTTGGCTTCAATGAGCAACACAGTCTGAGGATGTACTTGGGGCAGCCTGCAAGCATTGCCAGGCTTTCAGTGCCAACGTAGAATGTCCACAACTCTCTAACCCTAACCTGTATGTCTCTGGAATGTCGGAGGAAACTGGAACACCCAGAGGAAAGTCTTACTGGCAAACGTACAGTCTCTGGTAAATAAAATCAAAGAGCTAGACTGCTGTACCAGGGGGACATTTAAAACTATTGTGTTTTTTTGTTCCACAGAACCTTGGTTGTCCCCTGCTATTCCAGACTCTGTGATATAGCCTGACAGTTCCACAATCCACTGCCAAGATAGGATTCCTGAGCCTTTCAAAGGCAGAGGAGGTCCCGTAAGCTTTATGATCAACTCATTTGGTGTAGAATCGTTGGCGTGCTGTCTCTGTCCTGCTCACCCGACCTGGAACGTCTCACGATCAAGTGTTGTCCCTTTAACTGCCGGGGGAGATTTCAGCCATCACCTTGGTATCGGTGTAGGTTCCACCTCAGGCCCGTGTCAAACGGGTTCCAGATGAACTGAGTGATGTAATCAACAGGCAGGAAACAGACCCTCCTGATGCCTTCCCATCATTTTGGGGGATTTTAACCAGGCCAGCTTGAAAAAGTCTCTAAATAATTATTACCAATGTGGTACCCGAGGAACCGACACACTGACCATTCAGGGCACCTACCGTGCTATCCCACCACCACACCTTGGAAAGTCTGATCACCTGTCTGTACTTCTACTCCCTGAGACTGAAGACTGCAACACCGGCAGTGAGGACCAAGAAGATATGGACGATTACAGTTCAGGAGCATTTGCAGGACAGCTTTGAATCGGAGAACTAGACCATATTCAGGGATTAGTCTTTGGGTCTGAATGAGTATGTCACAGCTGTCACTGACTTCTGTAAAACTTGTGAGGATGAGAGCGTACTGTACATAACCAAATCAACAACTGTGGATAAACCAGGAGGTTCGTAGTCTGCTGAGGGCTAGATCTGAGACACTGAAGCCTGGCGACCCAGGTCTGTAAAACAAAAGCCGGTACAACTTGTGGAGGGGTATTTCAAATCAAACGAACAAATCTGAACAAGGTTGGAGGTGACATCAGATGCACGTCAACTCTGGCAGGGTTGGCAGGCCATTACCTCCTACAAGGTGAAACCCAGCATCATGAATGGCATTGATGCTTTGCTCCGAGACAAGCTCAACGTCTCTTATGCTCGCTTTAGAAGGGAGAATAAAACGACAGCAATGAGGATCCCTACAGCAGCCAGTGAGCCTGTGATCTCTGTCTCAGAGGCTGCCGTCAGAATCTCTTTCAAGAAGGTGAACCCTCGCAAGGCATCAGACCCCGATGGTGTACTTGATAGGACTCTGAAAGCCTGTGCCAACCAACTGGCAGAGGTGTTCAAGGACATTTCAATCTCTCATTGCTACAGTCGGAAGTTCTTGCCTTTTTCAAAAGGGCAACAATCATACCAGTGCCAAGAAGTGCATTGTGGGCTGCCTTAATGACTATTGTCCAGTAGCGCTCACATCTACGACGATGAAATGCTTTGAGAGTTTGGTCATGAACAGAACCAACTCCTGTCTCAGCAAGGACTTGGACCCATTGCAATTTTCCTATTGCCACAATAGGCCAACGGCGGACACGATCTCACTGGCTGCCCACACGGCCTTGAACCAGCTGGACAACACAAGTACCTAGGTCAAGCTGCTGTTTATTGACAACAGTTCAGTGTTTAACACAATCATTCCTACAGTCCTAATCACAAAGCTTCAGAACCTGGGTCTCTGTAACTCCCTGTGCAACTGGATAGTCGACTTCCTCAGCGGAAGACCACACTCTGTGTCTATCAGAAGTAACATCTCCTCCTCAGCACTGGTGCACCTCAGGGGTGTGTGCTTAGCCCGCTGCTCTACTCTACTCTCTCCACACTCGTGACTGCGTGGCCAGGCACAGCTCAAACGTCATCTATAAATTTGCTGACTGTACAACTGTTGTTGGCAGAATTTCAGATGGAGACGAGAGGTTGTATAGGAGTGAGGTATACCAGCTGGTTGAGTGGTGTCACAGCAATCAATGTCAGTAAGAGCAAAGTACTGATTGTGGACTTCAGGAAGGGTAAGACGAGGGAACACACACCAGTCCTCATAGAGGGAGCAGAAGTGGAGAGAGCGAGCAATTTCATGTTCCTGGGTGTCAATATCTCTGAGGATCTAACCTGGTCCCGACATATCAATACACCTTCAAAGAAGACCCAACAGCAGTTATATATCATTAGGATATTGACACTTGCAGATTTCTACAGTGGTACTGTGAAGGGCATTCTAACTGGCTGCATCATTGTCTGGTATGGGCGGGGATGGGGAAGAGATACTGAACAAGATCAAAATATATAACCGTATAACAATTACAGCATGGAAACAGGCCATCTCAGCCCTTCCAGTCCGTGCCGAATGCTTACTCTCACCTAGTCCCACTGACCTGCACTCAGCCCATAACCCTCCATTCCTTTCCTGTCCATATTCCTATCCAATTTAAATTTATCTAAATAAGCTGCAGAGAGTTGTAAACTTTGTCACCTCCATCACAGTGGGCACTAGCCTCTGTGGTATCCAGGGCATCTTCAAGGAGAGATACCTCAAGAAAGGTGATGTCCATCATTAAGGACTCCCATCACCTGGGCCATGCTCTCTTCTCGTTGCTACCATCAGGGAGGAGGTACAGAAGCCTGAAGGCACACATTCAATAATTTCATGACATATGCTGGTGATATTAAACCTGATTCTGATTCTGAAAGTCACACGGTCACAAGGAGAACACAGTTCTTTCTCTGTAAGTGTGTGTGTCTGTATTGTGTTCCTAACGGCCGGCAGTCATAGGACCATGGGGCCATGAGACAAGAGAGCAGATTTAGGCTATTCTGCCCGTGAATTTTACCTGCTTCCCAACCTACGTCACAGCTTCAGAGACTGCAACATTCAATCAGCACCAAGGCCTTCAATTTGGAGTAGTTCTGTGTTGTCTTATAAATAAACCTGTACTTGCTGTGTCTCTGGGTCCTGAAGATGCTACAGAAGACTTTAAATCGTCTCACAGGCTAAATTTGACACTGATACAACAGCTTAGTCTTGTCTTGTTGAGGAAGGTGGGGGGGGGGGAAGCTAACTCACTTAGGGGTAAACAGTCCAGTGTTTAGGCTGGGGTTAAAATCGGGGCATTGCTGGGCGGTGTGGCTCAAAGTGTCAGGGGGGCCTGTTCCACACTGTATCTCAATAAAATAAAACAAGAATAAGACAGCATGGCTTGAATGGTGGGGGATCTTTGACAGCATAACTCTTGGCCTCTCCTTTAGTCATCTGTGCTGTCAAAAGCAAACTTGAAAGGCTTTGACCAGAATGGGTCACAACCCCAATGCTGAGGAATGAGAACTCTCTGGAATCAACAGAGTCGCCCTGGGCCAAAAACTTTCCTTCCCTGTCATAAACTCCCAGTGACTCTGAAACAGAAACAGGTTTAATATCACTGACAAATGAAGGGAAACTTGTTGTTTTGCGGCAGCAGGACAGTGCAAGGCATAAAATCTACTACAAATTACAATAAGAAATAGAAGGTAAAAACGAGGAAAGGAATACAATAAACTGCACACTGACAAACAACTAATGTGGAAAAGAAGATAAACCGTGCAAACTTTTTCAATATTACAGTTTTTATATCTTTGTGTTCTTGTTTTTTTTTTGTACGGGGAGGCATTTGGGAGGGGTTGATGTCTTACTGTGTTTTTTGTGCGGGGGAAGGGGATTTGGGGCTCAATGTTCTTATTGTATTTTGTGTGGGGGGGGTGTTGAGGAATTAATGTTGGTGTTGCCTTGATTTTTTTTTGTATGGGGAGGGGGGTGGGTTTTCTGCCTTTCAGGGTTTTCCTGGTTTCGTGACTATCTGGAGAAGGAGAATCTCCGAGTTGTGTACTGCATGCGTACTTTGATAATAAGTGAACCTTTGAAATACAAGAAAAAAAACAAATAATAAGTAAACAAACTGAGAACGTAAGTTGTAGAGTAGTTTCAAGGTGGCACTGGGAACACACAACAATGCTTTGTAGGCACCACACAAAGACTATCAGAAGATAAAGGTGACTTTATTTAAAGTTGGCTTTCCGCTTAGATTGATTAGCAGAATAGGCCAACCAGTATAATCAGTCTCAGCTACCAGCACAGCTTGTAGTAATTTTAAGTCTCCTGTTAAACATTTGGGTCTGATTAGAGTAATCAGCTCGTTGCAGCAACCATATCAGAGGAGCAGGAGGCCGCTCCTGTGCAGGAAGAAGGTGGAGGTACAGTCAGGAAGGAGACACCTGGCACTGAGAACTGACATGGGTCAGAGGCCGGGGGCAGGAGGGGGGTGGGAATCAGAGTAGGCAGAAAAAAGCCAGGGCGAGTGAGTGGAGCCTGAGGGGCTGAGTGAGGGGAAAGGAGGCTGAGAGATGGGCACCTGGAGTTCTGGCAACACACGCAAAATGCTGGAGGAACTCAGCAGGCCAGGTAACATCTTTGGAAAAGGGTAAGCAGTCCATGTTTCAGGTCGAAACCCTTCATCAGGACTGTAAAAAAAGACGAGAAGTCAGAGCAAGCAGGTGGGAGGGGAGGGGAAGAATTAGGAGGTGGCAGGTGATAGATGAAACCGGTAGAGGGAGGGGTTGAAGTGAAGAGCTGGAAAGTTGACTGGTGAAGGAGATAAAGGGCTGGAGAAGGGGGAATCTGACAGGAGAGGGAGGAGCACCGGAGGGAGGCGACGAGCAGGTGAGGAGGTAAGGCGAGAGAGGGAAACAGGAATGGTGGGGAGGCAATTACCAGAAGTTGGAGAAATCGATGTTCACACCATCAGGTTGGAGGCTGTCCAGACGGAATATCAGGTGTTGCTCCTCCAACCTGAGTGTGGCCTCATCATGGCAGTAGAGATGGCCATTGGCTCAAATGTCGGAATGGGAATGCAGTGAGTGGCCGTTGAGAGATCACACTTTTTCTGGAGAACCAGTGTCACCCAAGTCATTCCTTGTTCTCATTGTTACCATCAGGAAGGAGATACAGAAGCCTGAAGGTACACACTCAACTTCTCCCCCTCTGACATCTGATTTTTGAATGGACAATGAACCCATGAACACTACCTCACTACTTTTATAATTACTATTTTTGCACTAATTATTTAATGTAACTATTTAATACACTACATACTGTAATTCATGCTTTTTTTCTATTACTACGTCTTGCATTCTACTCCTGCCGCAAAGACAACAAATTTCATGACGTATGTCGGTGATATGAAACCTGATTCTTATTCCTGACCCGAAGAGGCAGCTAACAGTCGATTCCATTGGGGCGGCACAGGAGCAAAGCAGTCGGTGCTTTGATTTTCACTGCCAGTGATCACTGACCCAGGTTCAATTCCAGCTGCTGCCCGTAAGGAGTTGCTATGTTCTCTTTGCGAGCTTCCTCCGGGTGCCACCATTCACTCCCACCTCCCAAGGACGTACTGATTACGATTAGTGAGCTGTGGGCAGGCAATGCTGGCGTTGGTGTCACTTGTGGGCTGCCCCCAACACAATCCTCGCTGCTTTGATTTGACACAACTGATGCATTTCACTGTTTGTTTCAATGTACACGTGGCAAATGAAGCTAATCTTTACAGTGGGTCTGGAGTCACATTTAGACCAGCCTGGGAAAAGACTGCAGATTGTTCCCCAAAGTCCATTAATGGGCTGGAATAATCCACTGGATTCGTGACGACCATTAATGAACTTTGATTTATTTTCTGGAATATGGAATTTTCTCCCATAAGAAGTATTGGTTGTGACACATTTGTTTGGCTACTTATTTCTGAGGCAGAAGTTTGCTGGTTCAAATTCCACTCACACTTATACATCTTGAAATAGTCCAAAGGCTTCAGAGCCCAAATAGCACCTTTGAAACAACAATAGATCTTTGACACACATACACACACACTCACTCACTCTCACACACACTCACTCTCTCACACACACTCTCACTCACTTACACACTCACTCACACACACACTCACACTCACACACACACACAGACAGACTCTCTCTCTCTCTCTCTCTCTCTCTCCCCCCCACCCCCCTCTCTGAGACTCTCTGCCTCTTTTCCTGTCTCTCTCCGGTGATCTACAGTCCGAATCTCTGATCTCCAATGAAATGTCTTGTGGTGTTTAGCTTTATGGGAGGAAGTGACCTTGCAAACAGATCTCCCTTCAAGAAACAAAACGAGAGTATGGGGCCTTTTATTGGAATAGTTAGACCATTTATAGCCTTCAGCTTCTAACAACAGTGCTGGGAGATCTGTGAGACTCTACATAAACCTCTAGCTGTTCTTAATTAAGATGTGTATGATGGAAAAATGTTGTTTGGCCATTGATTCTCTCCTCACCTACTGCCTCCAGCTTCCAACTTCCCTCTCTTCCTGTTTACTTGTGTGACTCTTCTATTAATCGCAGTATTTATGGACAGCTATGTGTAATCTAAACACAAGAGATTCTGCAGATGCTGGAAATCCAGAGGAACACACACACACACAAAATGCCAGAGGAACTCAGTAGGTCAGGCAGTGTCTATGGAAGGAATGTTTTTTTCAGGACTTCACCCTGATGGAGGGTCTTGGCACAAAATGTCGACTTTTTATTCCTTTCCACAAATGCTGCCTGACCTGCTGAGTTCCTCTGGTATTTTGTGTGTGTAAGCTGATTATTTTGAGGTGGAAAAGTGCCTTAGTCTTTTCAGGCATTTAGATTGACACATGAATGGGCAGGGAGTGGAGGGATATAGGCCATGGGCAGGCAGATGGGATAAGTGTACATTGGCATCGTGGTCAGCACAGACATTCTGGGTCGAAGGGCCTGTAACTAATTTCTACACATGGATTGTAATAGGTGGAGGAAATAGAAACTCGAAGAATATCTCCCAATAAAAGCAAAATGCCGTAGATTCCGGTTAATTGTGGCCCAATTAAGTGGCTGCTTCAATTAGCCAAAGTGTTGTGGAAATAGTTGCAAAGCTATAAAAAAAGACAAACTATGTATAAAATTATGTATTTAAATGAAATACAGAACAAATTAGAACACTAACAATACTACTACAGTACTAATAAACTGTGCATTAGTTCCTAATAGTTACTGTCAAAGGAATTCATCCGTGTTGGATTCTTTTGATTGTAAATGAACAAAATCAATGCAGACACCTGGTGCAGATAATGGACTGTCTTCATACAATGTTGCCGACAATTACATCGTCTAAATCTTCAGTTTCATTGTAGCATTCAAGATGATTATTGATACCTTCAAATTCTTCATAGTTTCTAACCTGCTGAAGTAGGGAAATTGTTTCATTTTCACTCCTGGTCATTTCTGGCATCTCTAATTCTCAAAGCTCGAAACCACAGTGAGCAAAACGGTTCTGAATTGTCTTACTGCTTATTTCTTACCAACTAACAGTGACAAAAATTGCTCCTTTTTGAACACAGACACACACAATTGACACTATTTATAAACTGTTTGCTTGAAGTACAGTGTAGCATCTAACAGGCATGTAATTGCACACGATTGACACTAGTGACCTGCACTAACAAAGCAGCATGTTGTCCCAATAAGCAAAGGGAATTTTGGCTACTTTCTCAATTTAGTTTCTGTTCTTTAAGAGTTGTCCCAAATAAACAGCTGCCCCAATTAGCTGATGGCCCAATTAATTGGAATCCACTGTACTGTTTTAAGAAAGGGATTGGGGAGTGGTGATGCACATTAAATCAATTATTTTCAGCAGGTAGTAAACCAGTCTGATTTACAGAGAATTGAGCAACCTTTGATTCCAGGTGGCTATGCCATTGTCAATACAGGTAGCCTTGACTGATAACTGGTCTGAGTTCCTGGAGCTCTTTGACATCTAGAACATTCTGCCACACTCTCTCTTTTTCATACTTTAACTGTGCTGGAACTAAAGTTTGTTGCGGTCCTTCCAAATGCCTAACTCTTCCCTTGTGCCTCAAAAACTTCATCCTCTTCCCTTCCTGCAAACTTTCACCCAGACACCCAGTGTTGCTTATCTCATCTACTCGCCCACGTGCAGACGTAGCTTTGAAAGTGCCCTGGCTGGTTATATCACGGTCTGGTACACCGATTCAAAGGCCGCAGACTGTGGAGGATTCTGCCCCACACATTCCAGGCATGTTCCTCCCCAGCATCGGCAGTATTTCCAGGAGACTCTGTTTCAAGAAGGCAACGTCCATCATCAAAGGTCCCCACCATCTGGACCATGTCACATTTCCACAGCTACCATCATACAGGAGGTACAGAAGCCTTAAGTCTCACACCATCGTTCAATAACAGCTACTTGCATTCAACCATTCAATTCTTGAACCAACTGGAAAAACCTTATTCAATACAGCTTAGCAACACCAAACACGAGGAAATCTTCAGATGCTAGAAATTCAAACAACAACACACACAAAATGCTGATGGAACACAGCAGGCCAGGCAGCATCTATAAGGAGAAGCACTGTCGACGTTTCGGGCCGAGACCCTTCGTCAGGACTAACTGAAAGGAAAGATAGTAAGAGATTTGAAAGTAGTGGGGGGAGGGGGGAAATGCGAAATGATAGGAGAAGACCGGAGGGGGTGAGATGAAGCCAAGAGCTGGAAAGGTGATTGGCGAAAGTAATACAGAGCTGAAGAAGGGAAAGGATCATGGGACGGGAGGCCTAGGGAGAAAGACGGGAGGGGGGGGGGGAAGCACCAGAGGGAGATGGAGAACAGGCAGAGAGAGAGAAAAAAAAATCAAACAAAAAATCAACTAAATATGTCAGGGATGGGGTAAGAAGGGGAGGAGGGGCATTAACGGAAGTTAGAGAAGTCAATGTTCATGCCATGGGTAGCCTCCAACCTGATGGCATGAACATTGACTTCTCTAACTTCCGTTAATGCTCCTCCTCCCCTTCTTACCCCATCCCTGACATATTTAGTTGTTTGTTTGTTTGTTTTTTTTCTTCTCTCTGCCCATCACTCCGCCTGTTCTCCATCTCCCTCTGGTGCTTCCCCCCCTCCCGTCTTTCTCCCTAGGCCTCCCGTCCCATGATCCTTTCCCTTCTCCATCTCTGTACCACTTTCGCCAATCACCTTTCCAGCTCTTGGCTTCATTTCACCCCCTCCGGTCTTCTCCTATCATTTCGCATTTCCCCCCTCCCCCCACTACTTTCAAATCTCTTACTATCTTTCCTTTCAGTTAGTCCTGACAAAGGGTCTCAGCCCGAAACGTCGACATTGCTTCTCCCTATAGATGCTGCCTGACCTGCTGTGTTCCACCAGCATTTTGTGTGTGTTGTTAGCAACACCATGACTACTTTGCCACAATATTGACCATAAGAGATAGAAGCAGAATTAGGACATTTGTTCCATCGTGTCTGCTCTGCCATTTCATCTTATCTGATCCAATTTCCCTCTCAGCCCCAATCTCCTGCCTTCTCCCCGTATTCCTTCATGCTCTGACTAATCAAGAATCAACTAATCAACCTCTGCCTTAAATATACCCAATGACTTGGCCTGCACAGCTGCTTGTGGCAATGAATTCCACAGATTCACTGCTCTCTGGCTAAAGAAATTCCTCCTCATCTCTTTTTTAAAAGAATACCCCTGTGTTCTGAGGCTGTGTTCTCTGGTCTTGAAATCCCCCAGCATCCTCTCCACGTGCACACTATTGAGGCCTTTCAACATTTCAATGAGATCCCCCCCACCCTCATTCTTCTCAGCCAAGGCTCAGAGCCATTGGATGCTTTTCCTATGATAAGCCTTTCAATCCTGGAATAATTTTTGTGAATCTCCTTTGAACCCTCTCCAATGTCTGTACAATTTGTTCTAATTGTGTACTTTCTTGTAAAAATTTACCGTAATTTATATATAATTGATGTTTTTCCTTGTGAATGCTGCTTATCTGATACTCTGGGCCTGTGATGATGCTGCAAAGAGATTTTCATTGGATCTGTATACACATGGTCCATAGGACACTCAAAGCTGCTGTGCAGGTTGATTCTGTGGTTAAGAAGGCATGGTGTGTATTGGCCTTCATCAACTGTGGGACTGAGTTTAAGACCTGAGGGGTAATGTCGCCTCACTGCAGGAAGGATGTGGAAGCCATAGAAAGGGTGCAGAAGAGATTTACAAAGATGTTGTCTGGATTGGGGAGCATGCCTTACGAGAACAGGTTGAGTGATCGCGGCCTTTTCTCCTTGAAATTTCGAAGGATGAGAGGTGTATTAGATGATGAGAGGCATTGATTGTGTGGTTAGTCAGAGGCTTTTTCCCCCAGGGCTGAAATGGCTAGCACAAGAGGGCCACAGTTTTACGATGCTTGGAGGCAAGTACAGAGGAAATGTCTGAGGTAAGTTTTTTTACACAGAGAGTGGTGAGTGCGTGGAATGAGCTGCTGGAGACGGTGTTGGAGGCAGATACAATAGGGTTTTTTAAGAGGCTTTTAGATAGGTATATGGCGCTTAGAAAAATAGAGGGCTATAAGTAAGCCTAGAAATTTCTGAGGTAGGGACATGTTCAGCACAACTTTGTGGGCCAAAGGGCCTGTATTCTGCTGTAGGTTTTCTATGTTTCTATGGACTTGTGCAGATGACAATAAACTTGACTTTGACTTTAACTTTGGTGCTGTCCCAGCCCATACTTCTTCTCCTAACATGAGAAGGATGTAAAAGTGTTTAAGTAACAGTCCACTGCAGAGCTGGTACTGCTATGCGTGACTGAGGAACACACCTGAAACCCTGCGGGGGCAGAGTTTCAGATCTCTGGATCACTGGGATCCCTTCTGCGGAAAGTATGACCGGTTACTGAACCCGAGGAGCTCCAACATCCTTGTGGGCAGGTTTGCTAGAACGGTTGGGGAGGGTTCTAATTTGACAGGGGATGGGAACTGGGGTGATAGGGTGCAGGATGGGGCAGTTGGTATACTAGTCGATGAGTGTGCAGTGAGACTGTGAGGAAGGACAGGCAGATGATCGGGCAAAATCGCAGTCAGTGGGATGAGTTGAAGTGTAATGGGAACAAAATCAAAAACAGTGGACTGAAGGTGTTATAGTTGAATGCACACAGCATACGGAATAAGGTAGATTATCTTTTAGCGCATTTACAGATTGGCAGGTATGACATTGTGGGCATCTCCAAGTTGTGGCTGAAAGAAGATCATAATTTGGAGCTTAATGTCCAAGGATACTCATTATATCGAAAGGACAGGTAGATAGGCAGAGAGGGTGAGGTGGCTCTATTGGTCAAAGAAAAAATAAATTAAAACTTTAGAAAGAGGTGACATGGGATCAGAAGATGCAAAATCCTTGTGGGTAGAGTTAAGAAACTGCAAGGGTAAAAAGACTCTGATGGGAGTTATATGCAGTCTCCTACACCAGCCAGGATGTGGGCAACAAATTAAAATGGGAACTAGAAAAGGCATGTGAAAAGGGCAAAGTTGTAATAATCATGGGGGATTTCAATATGCAGGTAGACTGGGAAAATTAGGTTGGCGCCGGATCCCAAGACCGAGAGGTTGGATGGCTTTTTAGAACAGCTTGTGGTTGAGCCCACCAGGGAAAACACGATTCTGGATTCGGTGTTGTGTAATGAACCAGGTCTGATTAGGGAGCTGAAGTAACCCTTAAGAGAGAGTGATCATAGAATGATAGGATTTGCCCTGCATTTTGAGAGGGAGAAGATAAGGTCAGATGTATGAATATTTTGGTGGAGTAAAGGGAATTACAGAGGTGCTTGGGAAGCTGATAAAGCCACTGTAGATGGACTGCACACCAGAGTTCTGAAGGAGGTGGCTGAAGAGTCTGTGGAGGCATTAGTGATGATCTTTCAAGAATCACTCGTTCCTTGAATGGTTCCAGAGAACTGGAAAATTGCAAATGTCACCCTACTCTTTAAAAAAAAAGTAGGGAGGGAGAAGAAAGACCTGTTAGCCGGACTTAGTGGTTGGGAAGATGTTGAAGTCTATTATTAAAGATGAGGTTCTGGAGCACTTGGATGCAGATGATAAAGTAGGCCAAAGACAGTGTGGTTTCTGCAAGGTTTCTTTGACTGATAAATCTGCTGAAATTCTTTGGGGAAATAAAAAAAATGAGATTTTGTGGATGTTATATATTTGGATTTTCAGAAGTCCTTTGACTAGGTGCTTCATGTGAGGATGTTTAACTAGTTAAGCGCCCATGGTAAGATACAGGAGAGATACAAACATGGGTAGAAGACCGGCTGATTGGCAGAAGGCCAATCTATTTAGCTGCTGGTGACCAGTGGTGTTCTGCAGGGGTCACTATTGGGACCACTTCTTTTCACGTTACATACCAGCGATTTGGATGATGGGATTGACGGCTTTGTGGCCAAGTTTGCAGACGATACAAAGACAGGCAGAGGGGCATGTAGTATTGGGGAAGCAGGGAGTCTGCAGGAGGACTTGGATAGATTGGGAAAATGGGAAAGAAGTGGCAGGTGGAATACTATACAGGAAAGTGTATGGTCATGCACTTCGGTAGAAGGAATATAGGTGTAGAATATTTTCTAAATGAGGAGAAAATTCAAAAATCAGAGGTGGATTCCCTAAACGTTAACTTGCAGGTGGTAAGGAAGGCAAATCCCATGTTAGCGTTCCTTTCAAGAGGATTAGAATACAAGAGCAAGGATGTGCTGCTGAGGCTTTATAAAGCACTGTTCCGGCAGCACCTGGAGTATTGTGAGCAGTTTTGGGCCCCTGACCTAGCATTGGAGAGGGTCCAGAGGATGTTCATGAGAATGATCCTGGGGATGAAAGGGTTAATGTATGAGGAGCATTTGATGGTTCTGGGTCTGCACTTGATGGATTTTAGAAGAATAAGGAGGGGATCTCATTGCAGCCTATTGAATATTGAGGGGTCGCGACAGGGTGGATGTGGAGAGGATGTTTACTATAGTAGACGAGTCCAGGACCGGAGGGCGTAGTGTCAGAATAGCCACGTCTATTTAGAACAGGGATGAGGAGGAATTTCTTCAGCCAGAGGTTGAGTGAGTGAATCTGTGGAATTCATTGCCACAAGTGGCTGTGGAGGCTAAGTTATTGTGTATATTTAAAGCAGTTTGATAGGTTCATGATTAGTCAGGGCGCCAAAGGTTACAGGGAGAAGGCAGGAGAATGGGATTGAGAGGGCTAATAAATCAGCCAGGATGGAATGGCGGAGCAGATTCAGTAGGCCGAGTGGCCTAATTCTGCTCCTATGTCCTGGTCTTATGAGGGAGGAGGTACAAGAGCCTGAAGTCTCACACTCAATGTTTTAGGAACAGTTTCTTCCACCATTGGATGTTAAATGGACAGTGACCCCATGAACACTACCTCCCAATTTCCTTGCTGTCCTTTTTTGCGCTGCACGGTAGTGCAATGGTTAGCACGACCCTTCGGGGTGCAGGCGACTGCAGTTCAATTCCTGCTGCTGCCTGTGAGGAGTCTGCACGTTCTCCCCGCGGATCGCCTGGGCTTCGTCCCACAATCCAAAGGCATACCGGTTGGGAGGTTAATTGGGCATTGTAAATTGTCCCGTGATTAGGGTTAGGGTTGAGTGGGTGGCATGGTTTGGAGGACCAGAAGGGCCTATTCTGTACTGTAGCTCAACAAAATACATTAAATAATTAGAGCAAAAATATGTATTTATATTTATATAAGTATGTACATATTTATCTAAATATTTATATATGTTTATATAAATTATAATCAAACCATAAGTATTTCTTTACATTTTACAGTATGTTTTATGTATTGCGGTGTACTGCTGCTGGAAACATCAGATTTCATCATGTGTTAGTGACAACAAACCTGGCTCTGTGTCTCGCTGGCTGTTTGGGTTGGAACGGGAGAGACTGCAGTGGATATGGTGGGGGTGGGGATAGGAAACAGCAGACCGCCCTCCTCCCAGCTCAGCAACATTTCCTGTGGCAGTGAGTCTTGAGCAGCAGCTTTGAACGCCCAGCTGGGCCTCTCAGCACATACTGGCAAGGTGCGGTGGCAGTGCTGGCGGTGAAGCGGTTAATGTCCCAGGGCCCGCAGGAGCGCTGCTGCCGTGGCAGGCCAACTTCCTTCGGAGTGGCGCCTCCTCTTCGCAGCGAGGGGTTTAATACTTTTGTAATCTCCAGCCAGAGAGGGGGCTAAGGCAGAAAATATCCCTGGCGGTCTGCTGCAGCCAGAATCCCTCACCCAGGTCCAAGGCTACACAAAGCACGAGAACCACACCTCACCCCCACCTCCCTTTCTATCGTCTCACCAACCCTCACACAAGAATGCAAGGAAGTCCCTTTAGAACAGAGAAATGTCCCTAATGTTTGTATTTGCCTTTACCATCACCCCTGGCGGTACATTCCATGTACCTACTTCTGTGATAAAAGGCCTAACTCTGACGGACCCTATATACTTTCCTCCAATCACCTTAGAATTATTAGCCATAGGGAAAAAGTCTCTCACTCTCCGCTTTTTTATCATCTTGTACACCTCTGTCAGGTCACCACTCATCGTCTACCACTCCACAGCATGAAGATCCCTACCTCGCTCGACCTATCCTCGTAAGGCATACTCTCTGATCCAGGCAGCACCCTGGTAAATTTCCTTGGCACCCTCCCTGAAGCTTGCACGTCTTTCCAATATCGAGGGGATGGGAACTCAGGTTACCTATCCCAGCTCACTCAGATTTTACCATCGTGAGATCTTCAATTTCCCAGCCAGCAGACATAATCATTCACGACAACACACGCAGAATGTTGGAGGAACTCAGCAGGTCAGGCATCATCCATGGAGAAGAATAAACAGTCGATGTCTCAGGCTGAAGCCTTTCATCAGGACTGGAAAGGGAGGGGAAGGAAACCAGAATAAGAAGGTGGGCAGAAGGGAAGGAAGACTAGATAGAGAGTGGGTGGGAAGGGTAAAAGGCTGGAGAAGGAGGAATCTGATAGGAGAGGAGAGAGGACCGTGGGAGAAAGGGAAGGAGAAAGGACACCGCGAGGAGGGAGGTGATAGGCAGGTGAGGAGAAGAGGGAAGTGGGGGATAGAAGAAGGATGGGAAAAGGTTTCTGAAAGGAGAAGTCAATGTTCATGCCCAGGTTGGAGGCTGCCTAGCTGGAATATGAGGTGTCGCTTCCACTCTGAGAGTGAGAATCCCAACACATTTCACCATTTATTACAACAGCAGAGGCACCATCTGTACTTGTCACATTCCTCCAGATTCAGATTCACCTAACCATCGAAGCAAGCAGTGAAAAGCACTGTCTGTGCCTACAACCCACACAGTCTGGGGTCAGCCCACAAGTGTCTCCACACGTTCCGGCACCGGCGTAGCATACCCACAATGCTCAGCAGAACAACGTCAACGCAAGGCCCCTTCCTCCCTCCACACACCTGCTCAGTCCTTCACCTCCAGCCCTCCAGTCTCCAGCACAGACCCGATGGGCCGAAGAGCCTCAAAGGTGAGAACATCTGCAGATGTTGGAAATCCAGAGCAACACACGCAAAAGCACCAGAGGATACGTACACGAGGCTGGAAGAACTCAGCAGGTCAGGCAGCATCCGTGAGAAAAGAGTAGTCAATGTTTTGGGCCGAGACCCTTCATCAGGAATGGGGGGGAAGAGAGGGCCAAAGCCCAGTAATAGAGATAGGGGAGGGGGAAGGGCTAGAGGCACCAGGTGGAGAACCAATCAGAGGAAAGATGAAGGGGGAGGGGATAAGCATGAAAGAACTGTAGAGATAAAGGAGCATAAAGTTGAAAGGGGAGAGGGGCAGAAAGGGACCTAGGAAAGGGGGAGGGGGAGGGAATTACCGGAAATTGGAGAATTCAATGTTCATATCACCAGGCTGGAGGCTACCCAGACAGTAAATGAGGTGTTACTCCTCCAACCTGAGTTTGGCCTCATCAAGGCAGTAGAGGAGGCCATGTATGGACATATCTAGATGGGAATGAGAGGCAGAGTTGAAGTGGGTGGCTACCGGGAGGTCCTGTCTATTGTGACGGACAGAGCGTAGGTGCTTGATGAAGCGGTCCCCCAATCTGCGTCAGGTCTCGTCGATGTAGAGGAGGCTGCACCGGATGCAATAGACGACTCCAGCAGACTCGCGGGTGAAGTGTTGCCTCACCTGGAAGGACTGTCTGGGGCCCGGAATGGTGGTAAGAGAGGAGGTGTGGGGACAGGTGCAGCACTTGCGCTTACAGGGATAAGTGCCGGGTGGGAGTTCTGTGGGGAGGGACGTGTGGACCAGGCTGTCGTGGAGGGAACGATCCCTGCGAAAAGCTGAGAGGGGTAGGGAGAGAAAGATGTGTTGGGTGGGGGGGTCCTGTTGAAGGTGGCGGAAGTTGCGAGGATAATGTGTTGGATCTGGAGGCTGGTGGGGTGGTAGGTGAGGACAAGGGAAACCCTATCCCTGTTGTGGTGACAGGAGGATGGGTTGAGGGCTGAAGAGCAGGAGGTGGAGGAGATGCGGGTGAGGGCATCTTTGATGACGCCAGAAGGGAAACCACGATCCTGAAAGGAAGAGGACATTTGGGAAAGATGTCCTGGAACGAAAAGCCTCATCCTGGGAGCAGATGCGGCGGAGATGGAGGAACTGGGAAGGGAATAGGGAATGGCGTTTTTGCATTGGGCAGGGCGGGAAGAGGTATCGTCGAGATAGTTATGGGAGTCAGTGGGTTCCGGGAGATCTCAGCAGGCCTGGCAGCGCCATTGGAAATGAGTCCTGATGAAGGGTCTCAGCCCGAAATGTGGAGTGCTTGCTCTTTTCCTGGCCTGCTGAGTCCCTCCAGTAGTGTTGCCTGGGACGAAGAGCTTGTTTCTCCGCTGTAACTCTCCGTGAGGCATTAGAGAAAGTGCAGGGAGGAGGGTGAGGGACGGGGAGGAAGGTGAGAGATGGGGGGGGGATATGACAGGGAGGGAGATGGAGAGAGAAAAGGAGGTGCAGTAAATGATAGCAAACTAGAAATGAACAGACTGAGAAGAAAGGGAGACGGTGGAATGAAAGATGATTCCTTCACGTACGTTTAACCTTTCACCTGCTGGGCCCGCAGCTGGGAATAATTGCTGCACTTTGAACCATCCTTGATTGAGTGATTAGCTACGAAGGGGCTGCCGCAGGGTCATTGACACAGGACAGTCAGAGCGGCCGTCCGGAGTGGATCAGGTTTCTAGTGCCGAGGGTGACTGCTGGGGTTTAGTGAACTGAGAGGGAATTCCCTAAAAAAACAGAACTTTTCAGATCTATCTTCTTCTTCTCTTCAGAGCAAAGAATTTGCTTCATAATCGCTGACATACGTAGTGAAATTTGTTGCTATGTGGCAGCAGTACAGTGCAATACATAAAAATTACTACAAATTACAATAAGAATATATAACAGATAAATAAATAGTGTAAAAAAAAAAGAGAGCAAAATAGTCAGTAAGTGTTTATAGACCATTCCTCCAACCTTGATGGGGTTTGGAGTTTGTGTACTACAATGATCCGGAGATCTATGTTGGCTGGAGTCAGGGCTTTATGCTTTGGATCTTGGTAGGGTCACCATGCCAAACAGATGCCAGGCTAAGAGTGGTCCACTGGTCAAGAAATGGAGACTTACATTGCTGCCCTAAATGCCAGCAGTGTAACGGGCAGTAATTAAGTTCATGCACCATCAATAATCTGATGGCGGAAGGGGAGAGATTGTAGAGTGGTGGGCGGCTGGAGCAAACTGCCCAGGGTAGTGTTGATGCAAGTAGATGTGATAGTGGCATTTAGATAAGGATGTGGCATTCAGGGAATGAAGGGGTATGGTTCATGTGCGGGCAGTTAGGAATAGTTTGGGTTGGCATTATGGCCGGCAGCTTAGACCTGCCTACACATGAGGGCTCCTCCCAGTCTCCACCCAGCTAACAGGAGTCATCTGCCACTGGTTTCCAACTCATCACCTGCAGCCTATTTAAACCCAGCTCTCATCCACAGTCCCTTGTTCAGTCATCAAACCAATGAGCCTCAACCCATTGCTCCTGGCCTTCAGCTTGTTGTGTTAAATATCTGTTCTCTCTAGTTTTGTGGCCTCTTATGGCTTGTTATTTTGCAGTTTATTAGTAAAGTTATTGCTCACTGCTAAATTGTCTCCCCTACTCTCCCTTGAGGTCAAACCTTCCCTACATTTCCCGATAGGCAAAGGCAATGTGGGCCGAAGGGCCTGTTCCTATGCTGTACTGTGTTGCATCTTCAAGCTCCTGCACCCTGATGCAAGTAATGAGAAGAAGGAATGTCCTGGGTGGCGAGGGTCCACTTTCCTGCAGCGTCGGGTTCTGAAGATGTCCTCGATAGTGTGGAGGGATGTGCCTGTGATGGAGCTGGATGAGTCTATGACCCTCTGGAGGTTTTGTCCCAGTCCTGTGCGTTGGTGCCCTTGGGCGCACAGGGCTGTCTGGAAGCAGCTTCATGGGATTGTTAGCTCTTCCACAACTTCAACCTACTTTTACAAAGGAACACTAAGCATACAAGAAAGTAGCAGCAGGAGGAGGCCACTCAGCCCATCAAACCTGTCCTGTCACCAGCTTACTTTCTGTGTTAGTTCCCCATCTATTTTTCACCTACCTCCTCTACAAATACCTTGATTGATATTAACCTCCTGGGGTTGAGAATTCCAGAGAAGCCTGAAACAATAACTTCCTCTCTCCTTATGGATGCTGCCCGGCCCTTAATTGCATTTATTTAGAGATTCAAAGTACATTTATTAACGAAGGATGTATAAATTATACAGCCTCGAGATTTGTCTGCTTACAGACAGTCACCATGAAAGAAACCTGAAGGAACCAATTAAAAAAAAATAAAGACCAACCCCCAAGGCACGGAGAAAGAGGAAAAAAAAGACAAAGTATGTGAACAACAGAAGCAGACAACAGCGTTCCGAACCAAACTGAGTCCGTAGACCCGAGTCCCCATAGTCGGCCCAAATGCTTGGTTTCAGTTCATCGTATTAGTGGGGCAAAGCTCGCAGACACGAAGCGTGTAACAGTAGGAGTGGTCTGCTAATCGCTATGCTGCCGTACTGATTTTATTCCAGATTTCCGGCATCTGTAGATTCTTTATAATGTTCAAATTAGGTTTTATAAGATACTTCGAAGCACCTTGTGGCACTTTACCACCATATAATCGGTATAAAGTATATTGTAAACAGAAGCTGGTGTCATACAATGATACTGAGACAGATTTCAGCAGCATTGTAGCCGAGGTGAGCAACGTTATAAGATCATGAAACATAGGAGCAGCATTAGGCCATTCAGCCCATCGAGTCTGATATGCTATTCGATCATGGCTGATTTATTAACCTTCTCAACCACATTTTCCTGCTTTCTCCCCATGTTCTTTGATGCCCCTACTAATCAAGAAGCAATCAACCTCCACTTTGTATACCCCAATAACTTGGCCTCCACAGCCGTCTGTGGCAATGAATTCCACAGATTCACCACCCTCTAGCTAAAGAAATTCCTCCTCCTCACCATTTTAAAGGGCTGTCTTTGTATTCTGAGGCTGAGCCCTCTGGTCCTTGAGCAGACTCAATGGGCTGAATGGCCTAATTATGAACCTTATAGCCTATGGTCTTCTGGGCCTAGACTCCCCCACAATAAGAAACATCCTCTCCACTTCCACTCTATGCAGGCTTCAGTAGTAGGCCCTTAGTAACTCCTATGAATGCAGGCCCAGAGCCATGAAAATCTTATCATACGTTAACTCTTTAATTCCTGGGATCATTCTCATGAGCTTCTTCTTGAACAATGAGGTAAAACTCAAGCATGAGTTTCCAACCAGGCACTCTCAGCACAGTACCGAGGGAGTGTCACACCATCGGAGGTGAGACACTGAATCGAGTCCCAGACGACGAGAAGGTTCCCACAGTCACCGTGGGGAGGAAAGGGAGGAGAAATTACCTGATAAGATCTCCACAAATCATTGACGCCCATTGACCCCACAACTATTCCTCACTCCTGAGGGAATTTAGGTGCTAATGGAATGGAACCTGATAGTCAACATCAGCCAGACCAAAGAGCCGACTGTGGACTTCAGGAAGGGTAAGACAGGGAAACACAAACCAATCCTCACAGAGGGATCAGAACCGGAGAGAGTGAGCAATTTCAAGTTCCAGGGTGTCAATATCTCTAAGGATCTGACCTGGACCCTACGTATTGACGCCGCTACAAAGACGGCACAAGAGCAGCTATGTTCCATTAGGAGTTTGTGGAGATTTGGTATGTCACCAAAAACACTGGCAAATTTCTACAGATGTACTGTGGAGAACATTCTAACTGGCTGCACCACCGTCTGGTGTTGGGGGGGGGGGGGTGCGGTGGCTACTGCACAGGATCGAAATAAGCTGCAGAGAGTTGTTAACTTAGTCAGCTTCATCACGGGCACGCACCTCCGTAGTACCCCAGACATCTTCAAGGAGCAATGCCTCAAAAAGGCGGCCTCCATCATCCCCCACGTGCCCTCTTCTCATTGCTACCATGAGGGAGGAGGTACAGGAGCCTGAAGACACACACTCGGTGATTCAGGAACAGCTTCTTCCCCTCTGCTGTCAGGGAGGAGGTACAGGAGCCTGAAGACACACACTCAACGATTCAGGAACAGCTTCTTCCCCTCTGCCATCAGGTAGGAGGTACAGGAGCCTGAAGACACACACTCAACGATTCAGGAACAGCTTCTTCCCTGCTGTCACCTGATTTCTGAATGGACAATGAGCATTACCTCACTATTTTTATTTCTATATTTACACTACTACTTATTTAATTTAACTATTATATATATTTCCTGTAATTCACGTTTTTCTCTATTATTATGTATTGCATTGTGGTGCTGCCACAAAGACAACAAATTTCACGACGTATGCCAGTGATATTAAACCTGATTCTGATTCTGACACAGCGTTGTACAGCTCAGGAACAGGCCCTTCTAATCCTCTCAGTGGAAAGGAACAAAGAGTTGACGTTCTGGGCTGAGACCCTTCGTCAGGATCTGATGAATGAAAGGTCTGGGGCTGAAACCTCAACTGTTTATTCACCCTCCACAGATGTTGCCTGACTCGCTGAGTTCCTCCAGTGTTTTGTGTGTGTAGTGCTCTGGATTTCCAGCATCTGCAGGATCTCTTGTGTTTCTGATCTTATCTGCCTGCACATAAACTGATGCCCCCCCCCCCCAAGTCCCTGCAAGCTTATGTGCCTCTTGGATGCCACTTTCACGTCTGCATCCACCGGTTTATCGGGTGTTAGCTTTCATAAGTCGAGGGATAGAGCTTAAGAGTTGCGAGGTAATGATGCAGCTCTATAAAACTCTGGTGAGGCCACACTTGGAGTACTATGTCCAGTTCTGGTTGCCTCACTATAGGAAGGATGTGGATTTACCAGGATGCTGCCTGGTTTAGAGAGTATGGATTATGATCAGAGATTAAGGGAGCTAGGGCTTTACTCTTTGGAGAGAAGGAGGATGAGAGGAGACATGATAGAGGTGTACAAGATATTAAGAGGAATAGACGGAGTGGACAGCCAGTGCCTCTTCCCCAGGGCACCACTGCTCAATACAAGAGGACATTAAGGTAAGGGGAGGGAAGTTCAAGGGGGATATTAGAGGAAGGTTTTTCACTCAGAGAGTGGTTAGTGTGTGGAATGCACTGCCTGAGTCAGTGGTGGAGGCAGATACATTAGTGAAATGTAAGAGACTACTAGACAGGTATATGGAGGAACTTAAGGTGGGGGATTATATGAGAGGCAGGGTTTAAGGGTCGGCACAACATTGTGGGCCAAAGGGCCTGTACTGTGCTGTACTATTCTATGTTCTACCACTAACACAGTCTGTTTGTTCCAAGCACCCACCGTTCTCTGTGTAACTAAAACTAGAGCCCACCCATCCTTTAAATTTACCCCGTCTCACATGAAAGCTTCAACTTTTCTACCCTGGGAAAAAAGACACTGAATGTTTACCCTACTGATAAATGTGATGAAAATGGCTGTTTTGCAGCAGCAGTACATTGCAATATATATTATGAAAGAACTATAAATTACACTAAGTTTGCAGTACCTTGCAAAAGGCTTCAGCACACTAGATTTTTTTAGATGGTATGGTCCCCACAGTGCCCTGGTCTCAACATCACCGCGGTTGCCATTACCTGGAGGGACTGAAGCCAGCGAGATAGCCAAAGTCTGCGGAACAACTGTGGCAAGTTCTCCAAGATGCTTGTAACAACAAGCTGGCAAGATTTCTTATTAAACTGCACGACCCTGTACCTAAGAGAACTGATGCAGTTTTAAAGGCAAAGGGTGATCACTCCAAACATTGATTTGATTTAGATTTTTACTGATTCCTCCTCCTCCTAGTATTTTTGATAATTAGAAACTTTTCATTTCAATATTTTTGAAAGCATCTTCGCTATACAGAAGTTTTTACACGTGCCTCGGACTTTTGCACGGCTCTGTATATTTAAGGAAAAAAGTAAATAAGTTTTGCAAAAGGAGATGAAAAAACAGTGAGGTGATGGTCATTGGTTCACTGTCCATTCAGAAATCTGATGGCAAGTTCCAGAAACGTTGAGGTGTCCTTGATGGTAGCAATGAGAAGAGGGCATGGTCTGGGTGATGGGGGTCCTTAATGATGGATGCCTCCTTTCTGAGGGCGTTCTAGATTCTGGAAAGGATGGCTCCCATGATCTCTGCCTCTCATAAATCTATATACAACTATCAGATCTCCCTTCTCCCTCCCGCCAGAGAATGAATGCAGAAAGGATTTAGAAGCATCTCCTTGGAGCGACAGAGGATGAGAGGTGACCTGACAGAGGTGTATAAGATGATGAGAGGCATTGATCGTGTGGATAGTCAGAGGCTTTTTCCCGGGGCTGAAATGGCTAGCACGAGAGGGCACAGGATGAAGGTGCTTGTTAGAAGGTACAGAGGAGATGTCAGGGGTCAGTTTTTTTACGCAGCAAATGGTGAGTGTGTGGAGTGGGCTGCCGGCAATGGTGGAGCCTGATACGATAGGGTCTTTTCACTCCTGGACAGGTACTTGGAGCTCAGAAAATAGAGGCCTGTGGGTAACCCAGGTAACTTCTAAGGTGAGGACATGGTCGGCACAGCTTTGTGGGCCAAAGGGCCTGTATTGTTCTGCAGGTTTTCTGTGTTTCTATGACTAGAGGGATTGCGCTAGAGGAAGAGGTTGGCCAGGATAGGCTTTAACTCCTTGCAAAGCATGAGAACGAGGGGTGACCTCATGGACAAGTTATGAGTGGAACAGATAAAGCTGTTTTAGAGATTAAAAATCTAACCCATCATTCCTCGCCACATAGCCTTCCATTTTCCTTTCATCCAAGAGTTTCTTAAATTTGCCTCTCCCACCACCCTTGGCAATGTTCCATGTACTCACTACTCTCTGTGTAAAATACCTACCTCTGACACCCACCTATTCTTTCCTCGGGTCACCCTCATAATGATCTGTTTCCACCCCGGGGAGAAGTCTCTGACTCTGCAGTGTATCTATGCCTCTTATCATCTTGTACCCTCACACCTCCAAGGAGAAAAGCCCCAGCCTGCAGCTCTCTAATCCTGGCAAGTCTCCTCTGCACTCTCTTCCACATCTTTCCCAAAACAACCTGCTCCGGTTTCCTCCCATGTTCTGGGGGGGGGGGGGTAGACTCTGGGGAGAACAAACTGGGATTGTTGTCAAACCTGATAGGACGTAGAAAATCTGCAGCACATTTCAGGTGCTTTGGCCCACAATGTGCCCACCAGGTAACCTACTCTAGATGGTTGCTAAGGACTCTTGGCCTGAGGCACAGCAGGACTGTACGGAGTTTTGGTGAATGGCCTGAAACGTTAACGATATTTCTCTGTCAGACTTGAGTTCAATGTGACACCAAAGCTTCTGCAGATTGCCACATACAGAACTCAGCAGGTCGGGCAGCATCTATGGAGGGAAATAAACAGAAGACGTTTGGGCCGAGACCCTCCACCAGAGCTTAATGTCACGGTGAGGCACAGGTACAGTGAAAAAGACACAGGAGATTCTGCAGGTGCTGGAAATCTTGAGAAACCCACACAAAATGCTGCAGGAACTCAGCAGGTCGGGCGCGCATACAGGGTCTCGGCTCCTCAGCTGAGCTGCTGATTTCCCCGGGGGGTTTTTGGCGGGGGGGGGGCACAATGAAAAATTTGGATCTCAGACAAAACACGGAACATATAAATTATACCAGACTGCGAACGAGACAAGAGATTGTCAAAACAAGACATTAGTACCAGAAAATAAACACAACGAGGGGCAACTCCGTCTGCGTTTCACAGGCACTTTCTGCTTTTAGTTGCCTGAGATCTTATTTAGCCGCTTGTGAGATCTCACCGTGCGCAGAGATCTCCTCACGTCGGAGCCGTACTGAGGGAGGGGGGAAGAAACTGTGCAAAACAAGGTATTAACCAGCACAGAGAGCTGGTTTAAATGGCTTCCAAGAGATTAAATAGCTGATTAAATATTATTTTGTAGTTTATTGAACTGTGCAAAACAAGGTATTAACCAGCGCAGAGAGCTGGTTTAAATGGCTTCGAAAAGATTAAGTAGCTGATTAAATATTATTTTGTAGTTTATTACAGACCCTGCAGCGATTTCCTCATGTTGAAACAGTGACTGGACTGTTGGCAGTAAGGCGATTTGGGATGTTTAAAATACGCCAAAGGAAAACAAGGCGTTTTGTAACTCGGGGTTATCCGGAGGTATCTCTCTCTCTCTGTCCCTCTCCCTGTGTGTGTAGGTTTCTCCCCCTCTCTCTTTCTCTACCTCACTCCCTCCCTATCTCTCTCTTTCTCTACCTCACTCCCTCCCTATCTCTCTCTCGCTTACCCTTCTCTCTCCGCGTCTCCCTCCCTTTCCCTCTTCCCCTCTCTCTCTCTCTGTGCCTCCCGTCAATACCAACAGGACCTGTTGCTCGTCTCGGGTTAAAGTGTGGTACTGAGTTTTCCACAGTCGGCTGGCTAAAACAACTTTCAAGAGGACAGTCAGCAGATTAAAGACTGTTCCGATTCTCACATTTAAATTTAGATTATCTTCGACTCGCATCCTGACGAGACTATTCTGAGAAACAAGCGCGATGATGATTCGCAATGACGGGCGGAGCGGTACTTTAGGAAACAGTTGCTGTCTTACTTGTAACTCTTGGCGTTCACTGTGCTTTGATTGTTTTTCTGAGGTCGTTCAGAGCGAGTTCGCTGTTTTTCTTCTCGGGAGAGTCTGTGAGGGGTCTGGTGTTGCACCGAGTTATAGACAGGCGGAAGTGGGTGGGAAAGAACCAACTTCAGCCTCGGTGCTTTAAGGACAGTCAGAGAAGGGCAGGGTATGGAAGAGTTTGGCTGGGAGCATTAGAAGTTTATAAAAATCAGGGGCAACTTTCCAGAAAAAAAAGTTCACCTAAAGTATCTTTAAAGAGACGTAGTAAATACTTTTGAAAGAACAAAAACTCATGAAAAGCGGAAAACATTACAAAAATGTATACAAAGAATTTAAATATTTGGTTATATGTTCAGAACAAGCAAGATATTTAATGAGAAGATTTAGGGAGGTTCAAGTTTTGAGGAATTGTTTATTTTCGTGCAAACGGGCTCGGAATCCTGTGGGGAGCAATTCGGTACCGTCCGAATCGTTAATCTCTGGAATTTGGCGGGTATTTAATATGCGAATGGAAAATAGATTAGTGCACCCCAAGCGTGCGGGACATTCATCTACCCGCCAATAAATTCACCCTAGCTTATTTAAATATAAAAATCTTCCATTTTATCCTAAATCATCCATTAAATTATGTCAACACACGAAGTACAAACAACGGGGAATACTAATTAACCGCTAGGAGACGTCGTTTGTTTTCTTTCTTCCTGCTCGGTTTTACTTTTTCGCTTTCCTTTGACCCACTTTCCTTCCCCGAGGAACGGAGGAATCTCCCTCCTGTATAATTCAACACTAACTACAATCCGTTTCCCCCTTCCATTCCCTCCTCTCATTCCATCTGCTATACTTTCTTCCTGTTAAATTCCTTAGCTGTATTCCTCCCCCTTCTCTAATTCTCCTCCCCCCCCCCTCAAATCCCCTAGCCCCCTTTCAAAATTCATCATTCTTTCCCTCAACTGCAGCGAGTTGTAAACTCGGCCTATTCCGTCATGGGCACCAGCCTCCCAAGTATCCAGCACACTTTCAGAAGACGAGGCCTCAAAAAGGCATCCATCATCCCAGGACTCTCATTGCTACCATCAGGGAGGAGGCACAGGAGCCTGAAGGCACACACTCAACGATTCAGTAACAGCTTCTTCCCCTCCGACATCAGATTTCTGAATGGACAATAAACCCAAAGTTCGAAGTAAATTTTATTATCAAAGTACATAGGTATGTGTCACCACATACTACCGTGAGATCCATCTTCCCGTCAGCAAATCTAAAGGTTAGTAACTATAACAGGATCAGTGAAAGATCAACCAGAGTGCAGAAGACAACAAACTTTGCAAATGCAAATATAAATAAATAGCAATAAATAACAAGAACGTGAGAGAATGAGATCTTAGTGAGATCATTGGTTGTGGGAACATCTCAAAGGATGGGCAAATGAGTGTAGATATCCCATTTTGTTCAAGAGACTGATGGTTGAGGGGTAGTAACTGTTCCTGACCCTGGTGGTGTCCATGAACACTAACATATCATTTTTCTTTTCCTTTTGCACTACTTACTTTTTTTTTAAAAGATATACTCATTGTAATAAACTCCAAGATACTGCTTCTATCAAAGACGATATTCACGATATTAAACCTTATTCTGATCCACTTCTTAATTCTTCTCCTATCCTACGTTCTCCCATTTCCCAACTGTTTCTGGCGACGTTTCGGTCCTGGTGCAGGGTTTCGACCTCAAACATCAGTAATTCCTTCCCTCCCACAGAGGCTGCTCGACCCACTGGGTTCCTCCAGCAGGTTATTGCTTCAGATTTCAGCACCTGTAGTATCTCGGCTCTTCTAATTGCAGCTGTCTTTCCTAATTACCATTCTCCTTCCATTGCCTAATTGCTGCCTTGCCAGGTCCTGTGACCGTTCCGCCCGTCACATCTCTGGTGGCTCTCCGCGCTATCTCCGACTTGTTGGGTAGTGGCGCCACCTGCTGCTTCCACGGTGCAACTCAACGGCGATTTCCCGTGGCACATGCGCAGTAATACAGACGCAGTCTACGTTTTGGAATCCCTTCAGGAAAGGAAGGGGAAAACGCCAGAATAATCTCGCCAAAATCTCCTAATAATTTTTTTTATATACAGACGATGTAGTTCAAAACACTTTCAATGAGATAAAACTAATGGCGCAGAGGCGATACTACAGAGGGCATCTGCGCATGCGTGATTATTGTTCACTCCGGAGTTATAGCTTGACGCATGCGTAGTTAACCACGGGGCTTGCTGTCCACCTCCGAGGCGCAGTCAGGGTCACGTGGGAGCTCAATAACGCGCATGCGCAGAGTTAATCACCGGGGAAGGGGAGTTTCTTCACGGCCGGGACGCAATTAGGGTCACGTGGGATCCTACATCCGGCGCATGCGCATACGGGGGTTCATTCGACGGCGGCGGCGGTCGGGCCGGGTCTCTGCCGCGTGTGGTGTTTTTTTAAATTTAAACCATTCGCACGATGATCATTCCGGTGCGGTGTTTCACTTGCGGCAAAGTTGTCGGCAACAAGTGGGAGGCCTATCTGGGCCTGCTGCAGGCTGAATATACTGAGGGGTGAGTATAGTAGGTGCGGGTGTGGGCCCCGAGGCCCGAAGCGCCGGCTCCAGGGAACCTCTTCGTCCCCGCTCCCTCTGCTGGCCGTTAACCAGGGGCTGTAATTCTCCAGCACCCAGGGCAGAGCAGGAGACAATTATTATATCAAAAAATAGTGATAATGTGCTCTCAGCGCGGCTGCATAAACTAAAACCAGGCTGATAAATCTAGGAGCAGGTGGCTGGAACTAGTTGGGCTAAGTACTACTGACACTGCCTGTTGTTGATGAAATGTTTTCATCTTTGCTGCCAATTTCTACCTCGCTTTCACTGTCACTTGGTCAATATTTGCCTCCTTCCAGGCAGCTTCATTGAAGGTGAAAATAAGACTTTGTTGATCAATAATCGAGTCTGCGTATCTTGAAGGTGGAGATATTTTTGTACCACACGAAGAAGAATTCATTTTAGATTGCTATCATTGTGATCTGAAAAGTAGATAGATTGTGAGGGACTACTTGGCAGTGTATATCCCCATTTAAGTGGAAACCCACGTGGATAACATAAACTTGCATATGGTGCCTGAATTGAACTTTGAACTGCAGAATGCGCTGATCTGTTTGAAGATCATCCTAAATGCTACACTACTCAGCTTGTCATTGGCATAATCATAGAAAAGTACAGTACAGGTCCTTAAGCCCACCTACTCTGTGCCGAACCATTTAAACTCCCTTCTCATTGACCTGCACCCAGACCTTAGTCCTCTGTAACCTTGCCATCCATGTACCCATCCAAACTTCTTGTAAACATTGAAATTGAAATCGTACTCACCACTTGCGCTGGCAGCTCATTCCACACACTCACCACTCTGAGTTTTCCCCCTCATGTTCCACTTAAACATTTCACCTTTTGCCCTTAACCCCTGGCATCTAGTTGTAGTCTTTCATAACCTCAGTGGAAAAAGCACACTTGTATTTAACTTATTTATATCTGTCATAATTTTGTACACCTCTATCAAATCTCCCCTCTATCTTCTACATTTTAGGGAATAAAGTTCTAATCTATTCAATTTTGCCTTAAACTCAGGTCCTCCAGGCCCAGCACCATTCTTGTAAATTTTCTCTGTACTCTTTCAATCTTGTTTACATCTTTCGTGTAGTTAGGTGACCAGAACTGTACACAGAACTTCAAAATTTGGCCTCACCAACATGTTGTACAACTTTAGCATAACCTCCAACTCCTGAACTCAGTACTTTGATCTATGAAGGTCAATGTGCCAAATACTCTTTATGACCCTACCTACCTGTGACCCACTTGCAAGGAATTTTGGATCTATTTTACCAGATTGTTCTGCCAAACTCCTTTTTACCCAACTGTTCGCTGTGTAAATCCTATCCTGGTTTGGATAGGATTTGATAGGATTCCCCCCCCCCCCCAATCTCTTTTGGTTCCATGCTAATCTTCCAGAGGACCAGCTTTGTCCCTTGCTATCCTTTTGTTGTTAACATATCTCCTTCACCTTGTCTGCTCGAGCAACCTCATGTCTTTTAGGCCTCTTGATTTTTTTTCTCCTTAAGTGTTTATGTACATTTCTTATACTCCAGGTACCTCATCTGTTCCTGCCTGCCTATATCTGCTATGAACCTCTTTTTCAAACCCTCTATCTTTGGAAAATCAAGGTTCCCTAAACCTCTTATCTGTGCTTTTTATTATGACAGGCACATATACTTTGTACTCTCAGAATTTCACTTCTGAAGGGCCTGCCACTTACCAAGTACACTTTTATCGGAAAACAGCCTGTCCCAATCCACACCTGCCAGATCCTTTCTGAAACCATCAAAATTGGCCGCCTCCAATTTAGAATTTCAGCCTGCGGACCAGACTTGCCTTTTTCTATATTTACTTTGAAACTAATGGTATTATGATCATCAGATGCAGTGTCTCCCTGCGCAAACTTGTGTCGCCTGCCCTGTCTCATTCCCTAATAGATCAAGTATTGCACACTTCTATGTACTGATAAAGAAAACTTTCTTGAACACATCTAGTCCTTTTACAGTACGGGAGTCCCAGTCTATTAATATGTGGAAAGTTAAAATCACCGACTATCAAACCTTGTGTTTTATTGAACAGTCTGCGATCTCTACAAATTTGTTCCTCTAAATTATGCAGACTGTTGGGTGTTCTATGATATAGCCCCATTAACGTGGTCGTACCTTTCCTATTCCACAGTTCTACCCGGAAAGCCTCATTAGATGAGTTCTTCAGTTTGTCCTGACTGAGCACTGCTGTGACATTTTCTCTGACTTGTAACGCCACCCCTCTTCCTTTAACCTCCACTGCTCTATCATGTCTAAGCCAGTGGAACCCTGGAATATTGAGCTGCCAGTCCTGACCCCCCTCCACCCAAATCTACAATGTCATAATTCCTTGTGTTGATCCATACCCTGGAGCTGATCTGCCTTTTCTGTAGTACACTTTGTGTTGAGATACACACAACTCAAAACATTAGTCCCACCACGCTTAACCTTTTGATTCTTGACTTTCAGGCCTTAACATCTGTGTCCACAACCTTTCCACGATGTTTCAGCACTCTGGTTCCCATCCTCCTGCAACTGTAGTTTAAACCCCATCGTGCAGTGCTAGCAAACCTTCCCACTAGGATATCAGTCCCCCTTTAGATGCAACTTGTCTCTTCTGTACAGGTCCCTGAAAGAAAGCACAATGACCTAAAAATCTGAAGCCCTCCCTCCAACACCACCTCCTTAAGCTGTGTAATCTTCCTGTTTCAGGCCTCACTAGCATGTGGCATAGGTGGCAATCCTGATATCACAACCCTGGAGGTCCTGTCTTTTAACTTGGCATCTAACTCCCTGAACTCACTTTGCAGAACCTCATCCCGCTTCTTATCCATGTCATTGTTGCCTATTTGGACCATGGCTCACCTCTGGCCACAGAGCCAGACTCAGTGTCAGTGACCTGACCACTGTGACTTTCCTCTGTTTGGTCATCCCTACACAACAGTGTCCAAAGTGGTATTTTGTTGTTGAGGGGGATAGTCACAGGGGTACTCTGCATTGACAGTTTAACCCCTTTCAACTTCCTGACTGTCACAGTTACCTACGTCCTGTATCTTGGGTGTAGCTACCTCTAAAATGTTCTGTCTTTCACCCCCTCAGCCTCCCGAATGAAGGTTCATCCAGTTCCAGCTCCAACTCCTAAACCTGGATTGTTAGAAGCTGCAGCTGGATGCACTTCTTGCAGGTGAAATCATAAGGGTCATTGGCAGTCTCCCTGCCTTTCCACATCCTGCAAGAGAAGCATTCAGCTATCCTGCCTGGCAACCCTGCTGCTCTAATTCTAATTATAAAGAAGGAGATAGTAAATAACTGTAGAAAGAATAATTTACCTTCGGCTTTTCACCTTCTCTCGCTGAAGCTCGCCTTTGCTCGCTGAAGCCTCGAAGAACTAAAGCCCTGCCTTATTTTAACTTGCCCTTGTTACTGAATTCCAGTCTCTGTTCAAATGCTGAAACTCCAGCAAAGCACTGCTTTTTAATGCACGCTTGTCAACCTGTGTAAGTCGCTCCTTGCTCCCCATCTCTGACTGGTCGTTGTTCAAACACTGTCAAATTTATTCTGATAGTACCACTTTCCACACCAGTGCTTCTGGTATTGCTACTTGTTTTTTCTGACTGTTGGGTAGCCGGCAAATTTTCTAATTTGCTCGTGGCTGCTTGTTTTTCTTTTCCCTTTTTTATCCCAATATGAGCTTGGCCTTCTGGGTTTAAAATTGAGTTTCAGATAAATCTTTATTTTACATTTGCTGAGTTATTTGCTATCTATCATAGTGTAACAGAAACAGGCCCTTAGGCCTGTCTAGTCTGTGTTAACCTGTCTGTGGTCCCTGGACCATATCCTCCTATACTCCTGCCATCCATGGACTGGAGTTCTTCTTAAGATGTTGCTATTAAACCTGCATCAACCACATCTACTGGCAGCTCATTCCACATTTACACCAAGCTCCCCCTCAGGTTCTCAAATATTTTACCTTTCACCCTTAGCCATGACCTCTAGTCTCATCTAATCTCAGTGGAAAAAGCCTGTTGCTAATAATTTGTATACTTATATCAAATCTTCTCTCATTCTCCTTCACTCCAGGAACTAGACAATAGGTGCAGAAGTAGACCATTCGGCCCTTTGAGCCTGCACCGCCATTTTGAGAGCATGGCTGATCATCTACTATCAATACCCGGTTCCTGCCTTGTCCCCATATCCCTTGATTCCCCTAGCCATAAGATACCTATCTAGCTCCTTCTTGAAAGCATCCAGAGAATTGGCCTCCACTGCCTTCCGAGGCAGTGCATTCCAGACCCCCACAACTCTCTGGGAGAAGAAGTTTTTCCTTAATTCTGTCCTGAATGACCTACCCCTTATTCTCAAACCATGCCCTCTGGTACTGGACTCTCCCAGCATCTGGAACATATTTCCTGCCTCTATCTTGTCCAATCCCTTAATAATCTTATATGCTGCAATCAGATCCCCCCCTCAATCTACTTAATTCCAGCGTGTACAAGCCCAGTCTCTCTAACCTCTCTGCATAAGACAGTCCGGACATCCCAGGAATTAACCTCGTGAATCTACACTACACTTCCTCTATAGCCAGGATGTCCCTCCTTAACCCTGGAGACCAAAACTGTACACAATACTCCAGGTGTGCTCTCACCAGGGCCCTGTACAAATGCAAAAGGATTTCCTTGCTCTTGTACTCAATTCCCCTTGTAACAAAGGCCAACATTCCATTAGCCTTCTTCACTGCCTGCTGCACTTGCTCATTCACCTTCAGTGACTGATGAACAAGGACTCCTATATCTCTGTATTTCTCCCTTACCTAACTCTACACCGTTCAGATAATAATCTGTCTTCCTGTTCTTACTCCCAAAGTGGATAACCTCACACTTACTCACATTAATCGTCATCTGCCAAGTATCTGCCCACTCACCCAGCCTATCCAAGTCACCCTGAATTCTCCTAACATCCTCATCACATGTCACACTGCCACCCAGCTTAATATCATCAGCAAACTTGCTGATGTTATTCTCAATGCCTTCATCTAAATCGTTGACGTAAATCGTAAACAGCTGTGGTCCCAATACCGAGCCCTGTGGCACCCCACTAGTCACCTCCTGCCATTCCGAGAAACACCCATTCACTGCTAACCTTTGCTGTCTCTTTGCCAGCCAGTTTTCTATCCATGTCAATGTCTTCCCCCAATGCCGTGAGCTTTGATTTTACCCACCAATCTCCTATGTGGGACCTTATCAAATGCCTTCTGAAAAGCATTCTGAAAATAAAGTCCTAACCTGTTCCTATCACTGAAGTCCTGGTAACATCCTTGTAAAATGTCTCTGTACTCTTTCAATGTTATTGATACCTTTCCTGTAGATAGCTGACCAGAGGTACTCCAAATTTGGGCTCACCAAAGTCTTGTCTTTGTGATAACACCCCAACTCCAGTGTTCATTACTCTAATTTATGAAGGCCACTGTGCCAAGAGTTCTCTCTCTGACCTTACAAAGACCATAAGATAAAGGAACAGTATTAGGACATTTGGCCCATTGAATCTGCAGTCCTACCCTGTTGTTTCCTCCCTAAGTGCAACACCTCACTCTTGACTGCATTAAATTTCTTCTGCCACATTTCCAGCTGGTGCAGATCCCACTGCAAGCTTTGATGGCCTTAGTCATTGTCCACTGCACCCCAGTTTGGGTGTCATCTGCAACTTTGCTGATCCAGTTTACTACAGTATAATCCAGATCATTAATGTGAATATCAAAAGCAATGGATTCAGCTATTTATTTGCCTTTTAGGCTTTCTAGTGGGTAGAACATTTTGGATTCCTCCTACTTTCCCTTCTCAGTACCTGAGAGACTAGGACTATAATTGTTGGGAATGTCTTAAACTGATTCCACTTTAAGGAACAATCAGGCTGGATTGTGTGGGTCTGCGCCCCGTTGGGAGTCTGTAATGTCAGTCTGCAGGGCATGTCGATCATGGTCTGGACATGTGATTTTTTTTTTGCTCACTATTTGACCCCAAGGTTGTGTTATCTATGTATGGCTGAATGATAATTGAACTTGGAGGATTTGCTTTGAATCTGCTGTTCATGGTGTCTTGTTTCCAGTGATGCTTTGGATGCATTGGGCCTGAAGCGATATTGCTGCAGACGGATGCTCCTCTCCCATGTTGACCTGATTGAGAAACTCCTGAACTATGCACCTTTGGAGAAGTGATTGTGGATCACAATAATGGCAAAGTATTAGTCCAACCTCACTGGAGTTGATGGCACGAATCTCTGTGGAGATCTAAAGACTGACTTGTATTTAATCTTATCGTTTCAGAAGACATTTTGCATTTGTGTATCCTGAATAAAATGGATTTAATTTGAGTATTTGAATGACCATAAATCTATTGGACCTTTGTTCTTTATTCCTGTGTTTCATTGAAGGGATGGAGTCAATTTCACCTGAAACACTGGACAAATGCAGCCGTGGTTGTTTGGAAATTGAATCAGGTTTAATATCACTGGCATGTGTCATGAAACTTGTTATTTTGTGATAGCAGTACAATGCAATGAAATAAAAACTACAACTTGCAATAGTACAAAAGGTGAGGGAAGAAATACTGAGGTAGTGTTCATGGGGGTCAGTCCATTCAAAAATATGATGGCAGTGGGGAAGAAGCCTTTCCTGGTTGTTGCATGTGTCTTTGGCTCTCGTACCACCTCCTTGAAGGTTGCGATGAGAAGAGGGCATGTCCTGTGTGATGAGGGTTCTTAATGATTTTTAAACAATTTTTTTAAAGATAAAAATTTCTACTTTGTGCATGCCAACCCTCACCACCGGGCCTGTAATGCAATTGTTGCCATTCGTGATGAGGGTTCTTAATGATGCTTTTTTGAGGTATCGTAGTTTGAAGGTGTCCTGGATGCTGAGGCACTGAGTTACAATTTTCTGTAGCTTTTTCTGTTCTTGTTCAGTGGTCCCTCCATACTGGGCTGAGATGCAAACAGTTAAAATGCTCTCTACACACTTTCAATTGTTCAACTGTAGATTCTGCAGACTACTTGCAGTTAAAGTGGCTTTGAACTGATGCTGCAGAAATGGCAAGGAAATCCAGGTGCATGCCCAGAATGTTCACATGAAGGGATGAGCGTTGTCTGGCTGCTTGTAACATGAGGAATCTGAAGGGTGTATAAGCTGTACAGAGGTGCAAGAAAATCTTTGCGAACCCTTAGCAATTACTGGTTTTGTTTTGCATTAATTATTCTGTGCTGGAGAGCAGTACTGACAGAAGGGGCCAGCCTCTAACCTGGCATGGACTCCAGCTTGCCCGCTACGCCTCTGCTCACTTACACACTGTCTATGGTCTCTTGCCCCGGGTGATTCTGCACAACAACTGAGGGCATGCCATTGGTGTCACCAATGAGCCAGTGAATTGGGTTTGCTGGATTCAGTGGTCTTGCAAGACATTCATTTCCAGTTTGTTGGACCACACCACCTGATGCCTTCCTCCCTGGGTAACTAGCAGGCAGCAACACGGTATGCAACCAGTCCAGCTCCACCGCTATAAAGCAACTTGTAAGTAGGGTAGACCAGCTGTACTTAATATCCAACAGAACAGTTGCACCTCAGTTTGGATTCAGAGAGGCTGAATGGGTGCACTGCCATCTTAAATGACACCAAGAAAAAATGGTGTTCAACTATTTGCATTAGGGAACAGCTGGAGTGATGGTGCTTCGCTACCGATCTGAAATGATACCTTTCTCAGGTAACTATTTCAGATTTCAAGCATCGTGATGTACACAATGACTGATTTATATTATGGGTGCAGAATTCGGCTATTCAATTTGAGTCTGCTCTGCCATTCCATCATGGATGACTTATTTTCCCCCTCAGTCCTATGCTCCTGCTTTTTCCCATAACCTAATCAATCAAGAACCTATCAACCTCTGCTTTAAATATGCCCACAGCCATTTATGGTAGTGAATTCCAAATTCACCCACCCCAGCTAAAGAAATTCCTCCTCGTCTTGTCAGAAAATAGGACTTCCGTCTATTCTGAGTCAGCATCCTCTGGACCTAGACTCATCCACTACAGGATACAGTCTCCGTGACCACTGACTTGCGATTTAGGCCTTTACTCGATAGATTTCTAAGATACGCCAGTCATTCCAAATTTAAAATTTTTAGTTTTAGTGGTGAATCTGTGGACTCCATTGCCACATACAGCCATGCAGGCCTAGTGATGGTGTATATTTGAAGTGGAGGTTGGTAAGAGAAAATAGTTAAGCTATGGTCAACTGGCAAGAGCCAACTTAATGGACCAAATAACCCAAACCTGGCCCCTATGGTCTTATTGTCTGCAATTCAGAAATGGGGGGGGGGGGGGGGGGGGGGGGGGAGAGAGAATCAGCTGGAACAGGAAGAGCAACAATTAGCCTCAGTGTCCTTAACTCAGCTGCCAACTACTGCAACTCTGTGGAAGTACTGCTCTCCCCCCCCCCCCCCCCCCCCCAACACTTAGCAACTGGAAAAATGTATTCTATCTATCCAAATGCTTGTTGGGTTGGGTGTCCATGATCTAGGGAGAATCTGTATTACTTGTCCTCTAGCAAAAAAAAATACTTTCAAGAAGAGGGTTAAAGTCAATTTTTTTTATTCTCAATGAATGTCACCATATATAAAAAAAACATAATTTACTACACAGCCACAAAGTTTGGTCTGTTGGTACTTCGGGGGTTCAAAAGACCAACATGACAGTCCCAATGCACTAATACTTAAAAAGATTTTAGGTACAAGTCATGACTGCAACAAAGCTTTGGAAATGCAACTGCCCCATAAAGCTCAGGGAGCAGGGGAAATGAAGTTCCTTCTCCCTGTTGAAACAAAAAAAGGAATCCTAACCCAATCCAGAGGACTGACACGAACATCTGATACGACCCAACCCGCTGTCCTGTCTGATCCTGATTTCAAAAGGAACCATAGGCAATTTTAAAGCTGTCACAGCAGCCCACTAAACAACCCCAGTCTTGGCTCAGTTAGCACTGGACACGCACAATTGCACCCCAGTAAGTAAAATGCTGCCAGCTTCTCACTGTAGATCAACTCATTGAAATATGCCTCGGTTGGCAAAGGATCTGAATATCAGTCCTGGCAGCCAATTCCAAGCTTTGTTGCAGCCTTTGGATATCTCCCATTGTCCATATCCATTAGCACTATACCCACACATCAAGAAAACCTGTATAGCAAGGCAGAGTCTGGTTTCTAGTTTCATCTGCAGATCTGTTCAGCAAGCTTAACAAGTCAGGCTTGTACTGAAAAAATGTCACTTTGCTTCAACTAACATCAGCAACCCCCCTCCCCCCACTCAACCCCCTATTGCCCCCCCCATCCCCAGACCATGTGTGCGCCAGTGACGCTGTGCCCTAGAATAGCCTTGCCTAAATATAAAGTGACAGGATAAGTTTGGAACTGGCATTGGTCTAACTGGGTAGTTGCAAAACAATGACAGTCCAGAGCCACGCAATCTATACGGAACCCAAAATAAGCAGCACGTTGCAGGCGGTGAGTAGAGTTAAAATGAGCGCAAGCCACTTGAAGTTGTGATAGGTATAAAGCGGTAAGTCAACCAGGGCTCTAGCTTGGGAGTGGCCTTTGCTGGACAGTGAACGCAGGCAGCAAAACTGGGCACTGTCACAAGCAGGGGAGCTTGTCAACACTGGTCACACTCAAAGTAACCGCTGGTTAAGATAGGGAAAGCACGACTAGAGTGCATGCAGTGAATGAGGGCTGGGTGGTGAGTCACCAATCATAAATGACATCCACCTTTAAGGCTGACTCTTGAAACAGTCCAGGCCAATTAGAGAAAGGACAAAAAGAAATTAGTGTTTTAAGCCCAAAACTAGTCTCGGGTGCCAAAAGTAACTAAAGGCCCATTTCTCCAGATGATTCACTAAGGAAATAGGATTATGCTGATATAACTGTTCAAGTTATAAAGAAAGAATTAAACAAAAAAAACAACACAGATTAGGACCACTAGTGTGTGCTAGAATTAGATCACTTTGCAATGTTTTCTTATATTGTTACAATATAATACAAGCTGCCAAATGTGAGTACACTTGTTGGGAGGAAATAATGAGGTGATTTTTCTCAGGGTGGGGGGCAGGTGTTAGGAGAAAGAAAGGTTGCATAACCATTTGTCTTTTTTTAAAAAAAAACTCTTCTGAAAGTGGAAATTTTATGAGGCATCACAGTCCGGCTCCCAGGAAACGTTTGAACAGAGCCTCCTTGCTTAAAGAAGCTCCAAAATTTTCTCTCCCCACCCCACATTTCACAACAGATAACCAATTAGCTATGCAACAAACTCGAATCGACCAAACATTTTACTTTGCCAAGGTAATTACGATTATGAAATCTCTGACTTGGCTGTGCCATGCTTCACAGTAATGTCCGTTGCAATATCAGGGGCAAAGCACATTGCCACAAACCTTTGCCGAGGAAATTCAGACCTGGAGGCTCCACATGCAGGGAATAAATGAGTAACAATACGGATATGCATTAGACTCCAGTCACGGAGTTACTACTAACATCACAAGGCAATTCCTTGAGAAAGATAACGGTTTAAAAAAAAAGTGGGATGATTTCAAAATATTGATGATTTAATGATTGGACAAGTCACTGGGGGGAAATTATTTAATTTCTTGAAAATAAATGTGGTTATGCTGAACACTTTTTAAAAAGAGGACAGACAATTAATCAGAGCGAACAAGAAATCAGCAGCTTCTCACATGTAACCTCAGGGCATTATGACCCCATTAACAATAGAGTGTCTTGTAGTAAGTAATATTTTAACCCAAGATGTTATCAGTAACACAAACTAAAGGGGGGCGGGGGGAGGCAAGTGGCAGGTGGGCCTCAGGGTTCTGCACACTGGAAACCAGCTCAGAAAATGACTAATAATCATCAACTTCTTCCTTACTTCAAATGCATTTGCCCAGCTGTTTGAGATCTCAGTTTTACCCTACCTCCTTTGCTAGATGGTTTCTGCAGTTAAAATTCTTCTTCATAATACTGCATGTTGAGATGCTCTCCACTATACAACAGTTCTCCAAACAGTTAACAAGGTCCCAAAGATATCTACGCAGAACTAAGATCCACTTGTAAAGATGTGCCAGAATCGCTTTGTTGATGAATGAATGACTTGTCAAATCAAAGAATTCGCAGAAAACTGAAGTACCATTCTTTTAAAACAAATCACAGCTCTTTTCATGGAATAACCTAGATCTTAACCCCTCCTCCCCCACAAAGATAGATTAGTATCATACATTTGCATTCAAATGTTTCTGTCTGAAAAGCAATCAAAAACAATAAAGCAGCCTAAGAATGGTTTCAGAGTAACTCAAATGGCAACTATAATTCTAGACGTCCTCTTTCTCCCATCACTTCACAGGCCAGTTGCCATGCCGATGGAGGTCAACCAATTTGGAGGACAGTCAGTCACACAACCAAATAGCAGTTTCCTTTGAAAAACAAAATTATCTACATATCGGATACTACAGTAGTTGCAATTGAGCCTGCAAATGGTACGATGTGGACGGTGCGTATGGCTGGAGGGGTGGGCGGGTAGAGGTGGATCTAACGCATCTTGTAGTCAATGGAACTGGACATTTCACACAGCTGTCCTTTGAATTCGATGTCAACGGTGAAGTCAAGATCTCGCTGGGGAGGGAAAGAAAGTTGCAAATATTAATATTTTCTCCACTTTATTGAAATATACAAGCTTAACTGAGCAGATAGGCAGCTTCTTCCCACCACTGTGAGAGTTGCAGTAAGGCAAAGATAGCTTGGGGCAGCTGTAGTCAAGTCTGCCGGAGACATCTCAGCTTACCACAGACCAGTTACACTGGCAGTGTGCATTCAAGTCAAAGTGGTAATGCCTCTGTAGTCAAACTTTTTGAGGAAGACCTTCCTAAGACATTGCATCCCGTTACAAAAGTGGCTCCTTTACTGGGGTCCATGGCAAAAAAAAGGTTGGGAACCTATGCTTTACACAATAGGGAGTGTAGGAGACAGATGAGATAACAGAAGGATGTGAAACATACCCAGCAATGAAAGCTCTATTGTTCTTACTAACTTCAAAATATCAGCTATCTCCTTGAAGTTTTGATTGACTTTTAACAACTCTTATCAAGAATGATCGACTTTGCAAGGAATTCAAATGTACAATTTACAATAATCAGGATCCCCAACTGCTGTAACAGCTTTCTGTTCAGACTTAAGAACAGCAGGTTACAGAGGGCCATGATGCTCTCCTCGATCATAAGTTAAATAAAAGGAATGCTTGAGTTGTACCAGTGTACATGTTCTGGGCCCAGTCACTTTCATTATTTTATTAATCCATGACGACAGTTACTTCGACACCACCGAAATGGTGAATGTACCAACAACCAGTCTCAGTACTACAAGGATCAACAATTTAGGAATAAGAAAGATCAGTGGATTGCAAAACTTAGGAATTCTCCCCACTAGAGTGCTGCAGATATTGAGACACAGAGGGAATCAAATTAAGGCAAGTGGGGAAAATTGACAAGAGGATCAGACTCCTCCTGTGGTATAAAGTCTCCCTAAGTACAGAAAACTGCCCAGTGCTCACTAGAAACATGTTCATCACTTGTTGCCAATGTTCACATGGATTAATAGCAGAGGTTCCAAACCAACAGCATTCCATCTTTCAGATCCTGTCCAGAACAAAGGCTCATTCAGAGACTATTCTTGTAAAATATTATCTGGCACCCTTTCCAGCACCTCTACATCTTGTGTCTTTCACACTGTGCTCTAAATACAGGGGACCTTTGTGCACATTCTGATACTTTCTCCACTTACATTGTTCTTAGCATTGGGTTTCATGCCAACCGTTCCAAAGATTTCCTCGCCTCGTTTGACTGTCAGATAGTCCTCCATGTAGAAAACGGTCTGTTTCCAGTGAGTGTAAGGGGCATCAGGGGCTGCAATTAAACAGGCAGGTTATACCATCAGCACAAATATTCCAACTGTCAGCAGGGAGACAGTCCACCGTTATTTAAATACAGCAGGCCCTCTGGCTCTTCGTGTCACGCCACCCAGCAATCCCCAATTTTGACTCTAGCCTCATCAAGGGACAATTTACAATGAACAATTAACCTACTAACTGGTACATCTTTGGACTGTGGGAGGAGACTGGAGCACCGGAGAACCAGGGAGGAGTACAACCCCTTTATAGATGCTGCTGTAATTGAAATGCATCAGTGTTGGACTAATCACCACGCTACCGTGTGCACTTGGTAACACTGCAGCTGAGTGAATAGGGTGACAACGCCCTCAAAGAGGAACCATGTAACTCAGCCTGTGTCTATAGAGCACAGAAGAAATGTTGCACAGCTGACCTCTGGGACTAGAAAACAGAGAGAGCAATTGCACAGCCTTTGAAACACTTCCTTAAACAGAAAGACAAGGGAAAATCTTCGCATTAATTTAAGGTGGTGGTAAAAAGATACTTGATTATCAAAGAAGGTAGAGAGGAATGTAAAACTGAGGCTACAATCTAATCAGCTATGATTTCACTAAACGGTGAAGTAGGCTGAGGAGCCTAGTAGCCTACCCCCACTCAGTTTAGGGAGTATAAAGAAGGGTGGTAAATATTTAAAAGACAACTGATGTGCTGACAGTGAAGATCAATGTCAGGGACATAGAATAGACAGAGCAGATGTAGAGTGTAGGAGACTGATAGGAAAGTCAGTAAGGTCAGAGAGAGCAAAGGTTACAAAGGCTGTATGTGGTGAAATTTGGAAGAGAGAAATTGGAAGAATTTTGAAAAAGTTACTCTAGTCAGCAGCTTGCCCCACCGCCCAGCATAATGCAATTTCAAAATTTTAACCAGTCTGAAATGATACAAGAACCTGAAAGCTCCGTTTGATTACCTGTCGAGAACCCTGTCCTCTTGTGACAGCGGGTGAACTCAATGTTGAAGTATGCTACTAGCGCGTGGATGTAGTCATTGCGTGTAACTTGAAGGCAGAAAGGGGATGTGAAGGACAGGTCGTCTACTTTCACTGTGTAAATATCCACCTCCTGAATGGAAAGACAATTCAGTAGCTGAACCATAGAAATATACTCTGCCACACAGTCTCACCTCCCCAACATCTTTTATTAAATCCAAGCCAGAGGCTGTCTGATTGCCATTCAAAAGCAGAACAACCATTTCCCTTAAGAAGTTCTCATAGATGCACTGAAGTTCCATTAATCAATTTACCTTTACACCCCAATCTCCCCGTGTCCAGAAGGACTTACAAATATAGAAAACACACTTACTAACCTTGATGAGACAGGCATTGGTCACCAATTGCTTAGGATCCACCACATCCACTAGTGGCTCCTTGATGGCAACATCCTTGATACAGGACATATCAAAACCATAGACATTCTCCCACCCTGCAGGGGGGAAAGGGACAGATTGCCACTGAGTATAAAATTCCATCCTTGCAGATTCACACCACCTACAAGTACTAAACGTAAAACCAGTTTTGTAACATTTAAAATTTATTCCTAGACATCTTGGATTCAAATTACCAGCTTGTGCACTAATAACTAGGAAATACACACACAACAAAATTAAATAATTTTCATTACTGAACATTATCAGTTCCACTATGAATATCCACGCACTGTGGACAAAAACTGGCATTTAGCAATGTAAAGGCCATTTCATCATTAAATCCCATAACCAATTCTGCTCCATGTGCTATGATAATCTCAGTCAATAACTTGAAACAATGAAAGCTGCTTAGGCAAGAGTGCCCAGAAATCCACTATCCAATCAGACTTTGGTGAGGCCTAACTTGGGAGTGTTGTGTGCAGTTTTGGCCACCTACTTAAGAGGAAAAATGTAAATAAGGTTGAGAAAGTGCAGAGAAAATTTACAAGGATATTGCTGAGTTATAAGGTTAGGATTTTATTCCATGGAATGTAGAAGACTGAGTGGAGATTTGATAAATATATACAAAATTATGAGGGGTATCGATAGGGTAAATGCAAACAGTCCGTCCCCCCCCCCCCCACTGAGGTTGGGTGGGACTACAAATAGAAGCCTGGGGTCAAAATTTAATGTGAACATGGGGTGAAACTTCGCCACACAGAATGGTGAGTTTGGGATGAGCTGCTAGCCCAAGTGGTGCTTACAAGTAGATTTCAACATAACAGAAGTTTAGATAGGTAAATGAATGGCAGGGTTATGGGTGCAGATCAACAGAAGTAGACAATTTAAATGGTTTGGCACGCACTAGATGAATTGAAGCATGTTTCTGTGCTGTACTTTTCTATGACTATCCTTTAGCAAGGAAAATAGTTGTTAATTTTAACCGTAAATGATGTTTTTTTTTACTTAGCACAGTAACAGTTCCTTCAAGTCCAATGGGCTCCCACTACCCAGTCTACTGACTGGGATGTCTTTGGAATGTGGGAGGAAACTCGCCTAGTCATGCAGAGAATATACAAACACTTCATGAATGGTAACAGAACTGAACCCGGGTCACAGGTGCAGTCGTAGCATTACGCCAACAATGCCACCCCATTTATACAGTTTGGACAGGCCCTTCAGCCCAACAAATCTTCCTGAGCCATTTGCCCATATTCTATCCATGAACCTGTCCAAATGTCTTTTAAACAATCTACCCACCCTGGAAGGGGTAAACCTGTCATTCGCATTCTCTTTAAATTTTCTCCCTCCTACCATACATCTGTGCCCTCTTGATTTTAGACCCCCCCCACCGGTAAAGACTAACTAGTCATCATAACCCAATGTTATACACCTTTAAGGCTACTGGTTGGCATTCTGCACTCCAGGAAAAAAACAGTACCAGCCCATCCAGACCTTCCTTCAGTCCTCATGTTGGATCTCAATGACTTGGATGAAGGAATCGATGGCTTTATGGCCAAATTTGCAGACGATATGAAGATAGCTGGAAGGGCAGGTAGTACTGAGGAAGCAGGGTATCTGGCCAACTTAAGAATGGGCAAAGTGGCAGATGGAATATAGCATAGGGAAGTGTATGGTCAAAATGGGGAGAAAATTCAAGGCACTTGGGAGCCCTTGTGCAGGATTCTCTGAAGTTTACCTGGCAGGCTGAATCAGTGGTAAGGGCAAATGGAATGTTGCATTTATTTTGAGAGGACTACAATACAAAAACAAGGATGTAATGCTTTATAAGGCACACTTGTATTGTGAGCAGTTCTGGACCCCTTATCTAGAAGATGTGGTGGCACTGGAGAAGGCCTGGAAGAGGTTCATGGGAGTGACCCCAGGAATTGAGTATTTGATGCTCTGGGACTACACTCGCTAGAGTTTGGGAGGGTGGGGCAGTGGGGAGAGAGAAATATTGAACAGCCAATATACAGTGAATGTGATGAGTCTAGGACTGGAGAGCAGAGCCTCAAAATTGAGAACAGAGATAACAAGGAATGTCTTAAGCCAGAGAGCAGCGAATCTCTAGCATTGCCACGGATGGCTGTGGAGGCCAAATCAAAAGCAGAAGTTGAGATTCTTGGTTAGTCAAGAGTGTCAAAGATTATGGGGAGGAGAATGGAATTGAGAGGGATAATAAATCAGCCATGATGGAATGGCAAAGTAGATTCAATGGGATGAGTGGCCTATTTCTGCTCCTACATCTTAAGGTCTTAAAATATCTCCAGATAGCATGCAATCATTTCATTGTCACTGGGGCTGCCTTACTTCTATACTGAAACACGTGCTCTGAGAATGTGAACTTCCACAGTATACTCCTCACATAAAATTGGGAAGACAATAGACAATAGGTGCAGTAGTAGACCATTCGGCCCCTCGAGTCTGCACCACCATTCTGAGATCATGGCTGATCATTCACTATCAATACCCAGTCCCTGCCTTGTCCCCATATCTCTTGATTCCCCTATCCATTAGATATCTATCTAGCTCCTTCTTGAAAGCATCCAGAGAAATGGCCTCCACCGTCTTCTGAGGCAGTGCATTCTACACCTCCACAACTCTCTGGGAGAAGAAGCTCTTCCTCAACTCTGTTTTAAATAACTGACCTCTTATTCTCAATCCATGCCCTCTGGTACTGGACTCTCCCAACATTTGGAACATATTTCCTGCCTCAATCCTATCAAATCCTTTAATTATCTTAAACGTTTCAATCAGATCCCCTCTCAATCTCCTCAATTCCAGCGTGTACAAGCCCAATCTCTGCGTAAGACAGCCCTGCCATCCCAGGAATCAACCTAGTGAATCTACGCTGCACTTCCTCAATTGCCAGAATGTCCTTCCTTAAACCTGGAGACCAAAACTGTACACAATATTCCAGGTGTGGTCTCACCAGGGCCCTGTACAAATGCAAAAGGACATCCTCGCTCTTGTATTCAATTCCCCTTGTAACAAAGGCCAACATTCCATTTGCCCTCTTCACTGCCTGTTGCACTTGCTCATTCACCTTCATTGACTGGTGAACTAGGACTCCTAGGTCTCTTTGCATTTCTCCCTTACCTAACTCTACACCGTTCAGACAATACTCTGCCCTCTTGTTCCTGCTTCCAAAGTGGATAACTTCACATTTATTCACATTGAATGACATCTGCCAAGTATCTGCCCACTCACCCAGCCTATCCAAGTATCCCTGAAGGAAGGTTTCTAGCTATCAAGCATTCTTGACAATGGGCAGGATTTACATATGGACATCATTGCTGACAAGTCACCCATATGCCATTGACCAATGACTACAGTGCAGGCAGGTAGACTAGTTGAGTTCCTGGATAATTCTTCAATGTTTCAGTTAATCAAAACTCTCATCCCTAGTTGCCGTTTGTGTAGGAGTTAGCCATGCTGTTTTATGTAAGTGAATACATTTGAGCAGTATTTCAACAGCAGAATGTCTCTAAGACGACAAAATACACATTACATTTTGTAAACTTACAGTGTATCTTATAATCCTTGTATTGTCTATCCTCAATGGCTGTAACATATAAAGCAGCCCGGTCAGGGAAAATCAGGCCATCTGGTCGCTGGGGATGAAATGAATGACATTTTATTCAGTTTAAATCAATAGACAATAGACAGTAGGTGCAGGAGTAGGCCATTTGGCCCTTCTAGCCAGCACCGCCATTCACTGTGATCATGGCTGATCATACACAATCAGTACCCCGTTCCTGCCCTCTCCCCATATCCCTTGACCCCACTGTCTATAAGAGCTCTATCTAAATCAGTGTGTAACAGGTGGCCAGGGAGAGCTTGGCATATGTTGCAGGTCCAGGTTGGCTTCCATGCCTCAGTGATCTATGTTGGCTGGAGTTAGGGCTTAATGCTTTGGCTCTTGGTAGGGTCACCCATGCCAAACAGGTCAAAGGGTAGAGGCCAGACTAACAGTAGCCCACCGGTCCTCCGGGTTCAGCTCAGGGTTAACAACCTTGATTGGTAAAACAAAATTGGTACGGAAACAAGAATGAAAAATCTTTCTACACTTTAGTGTGATGGTAGTTAGTCTCCAACTGGGACTTGCATGATTGGCAGTAGGATGACGTAATGTAGGAAGCCATGAAAACCACCAGAGATGAAGGTGTTTCATTACTCCCCCCGAACACCAGCAGTGAAAGTACAACCTTAGCTTATAACCTAAATGAATACTGATAAACTATGAATCAATAATGAGTCAGCAAAGACACATCTGCATTTATCACAATCACAAATGAGGAATACAGTTGTTTAATCAAAGGAAGCCGCTAAACAACCAATTCCCCCAAATGTACTATTTTTAATTAATGCATATCTGGATTTGTAAACTTAGCCAGCTCCATTTATGGGCACTAACCTCCCCACCACTTAAGACATTTTCAAAAGGTGATATCTCAAGAAGGCAGCAAGGACCCTCACCACCCAGGACATGCCCTCTTCTAATTACTACCATCAGGAAGGCAATACAGGAGCCTGAAGGCCCACACCCAATGTTTCAGAAACATCTTCCCTTCCACCACTGGATTTCTGAACAGCCCATGAACAGTACCTCACCATTTTTGGTCTTTTGCATTTAATTTATTTTATTTTGTAACAGTATTTTTTTGTCTTACACTGTACTAGCTGCTGAAAAACAACAAATTTCACAACATATGTTAGTGATGATGAACTTGATTCTGATCTAAACTACCTCAGCAACATCTGCAATGATAGCTGGATCGATTCCTCGTGGACTGATGTACACCACCGTACTCAAAAAAATCCAGCCAACATCCCTGCTGTGGTCTTTGGTGCAAGTGAGGTACCCGTGGAAGCTGTGCCTCTGGGGCCAAACCTCTGCAACATGATGAAATGAAATTGCAGAACTTAAAACTTTATAAAGGTTTTAAAATCTGCACAACCACAAATTGGCATTGTATCTGCTGGCCATTTCTATTAGGAAGAATATACTGGACTGGGGTCTGGGGATGAAGACAAAGGGTTCTACCGATAATGGAATTCCAGAGTAACACACACTAAGGATGAAGGTCTTGTGTTCAGAGGCAGGAGAGGCTGCGTTCTCAAGACTCAAGATTATTTAATGTTACTTCCAGTAGTGTAAAGAACAAATGATTGTTATTCCTGATGTGATGCAGTAGAAAAAAAACACAATGCAGTAGTGGTGGGGTGGGTTCATGGGTGAAGGTGTTGATCAGCCTTATTGCTTTGGGAAGTAACTTTTTGAGTCTGGTGGCCCTTGCTCCTTAGAGCATTGAAGGTTAACAGGAAATGAGGAGGTGCCAAAAATAAGCAAGTGAGCAGACACAGAAATTATTTGCATTTGAGGAGAATTAGGAAATCCAAGGGAACAAATTTAAGGCTAAGGAGCTAAAGGCAATGAACAAAAATCTTTGTCAAGACGCAGCTAACCAGCATCTTGAACACTCAGTGGGTCAGGCAGCATCTATAGGGAGAATTCGACAGCATTTCAGATTGAAACTTTTCATCCTGCCCAGATGTCCCAAAACATCAACTGTCCACTTCCCTCCACAGACACTGCATGACGCACTGAGCTCCTGATAACTAGTTTGTTGCTACAGTTTGTTACTGTCTATCAAGAGTGGCAGAGGAAGATCCCATCAATGCAAGGCAGTCAGCACAATACCCGAGGAAATAAAATTGTAGGAACACAGGGAAAGTAGGGAAGTAGAACTACTAAACTGATTATTTCAGTGAACCTTCGTAGACTTGGGAGGTTCAAGGAGCCTCTCCCTGCCTTGGATCAAAGCAGAATAATTGGTTCTGAGCAAAAGTACAAAATGGAGGAACATGGCAGCATTAACTGCATATTCACCTCCCGAATTTTTTCATCATTGTGTGCATTGCTCTGGATTTCCAGCATCTTGCGCTTAACATTATTTCTGAAACAGGGAATGAAGGAAATGGGGCAAAATCTAGTTGAGATTAACATACGCACTTCACTTGACTGCTGTTTCCAAGGAGCTACTAGAACCCACACATTACTCTGCTTTCTGTCTCAATACATACCAACCACTTGTCGCGAGCGTAGATAACTGTGTTCAGCATCGACTCATAGAAGAGGCAGTAGCCCATCCACTCACTGATGATAATGTCCACTTTCTCCACAGGCAAGTCTACTTCCTCCACCTTGCCCTTGATTATAGTGATAACTGAAAGACAGAAGTAATATTTCAAAAATGCAAAGTCTCGCTATGACTGCCAAATTATATAACTCTAGTCTATCAGTCTGATCATGGGGTGAAAAATATCTAACCTTTGTAGGCATTATTTGCTGATATTACCCCATAACTGACCCAATCAAAAGATGGCAATCACCCAAAAATGCACTTGTCATCTGGACTTCTATCATTACAGATGTAAATCTGCAATCAGAGGAGGGGCTCCCAACTTCTTTTTATGCCATGGACATCTGCTATTAACTGAGGGGTCCATGTTCAGGAACCCCTGAATTAGAGTAAAGAGCAAAAAGCAAGCTCTGATCTAGTTTAGGATTGTAGGGTTCTACTATTAGACAATCAAATTTATTTGGAGTTGTATTTGGAAAAGTAACCTGCTTTTATTTGGGGAAGATGATGTAACTTTAGATACAAGTTTTACTTCTACTGAATAAGCTGTACTGAAAGTGCTGCTCATAGAATTTTATTAAATCATTGTCATAGTACACCAATATGCCAAGAGTTCGAAGTAATAGCCAATTTCACAATCTCATTGCCCAGGATAGTAATTCTACAACAGGATCTTGAGATCCTGCTACAGGCAATACCACAAAGCAGACCCTTCCAGAGATCCACAAAGCCAAGGTAGCAGCTTCTAACCTTCACTGTCTCAGTATGCATCACCCAGACAGCCTGAGCAATGATTCAATCTTGATTTCAAGCTCATGCCACCCCCCCATTCCATTAGCTTCTCACTTTACAAGTGACAAAATTTACAAATTTTACTTAACTCTTGTAATCCCCCCCCCTCCAACCTGTGTGGTGCATTGCACTTTTACTTAATAAAGCATTTGCAAAAACAAGCGGCATACCAAAAGTAATTTGTTGTGATGTCTGCTCAGCTTAGCAGCATTGGGAAAGAAAAACTGGTCTGCCTTAATCAGATATTAAATGATGCCCCCCTCCACAGCATTTGAGAACAGACCGGTCCCAGCCATAAACCCAGAGCCACAATTAGTACACAAGCTCTTGGCCAGATACCAAGCTGTTGCCCTATCACAACTGCCATTTTAGAAATAAATAAAGTATTTATTTTGTCTGTATAAGCTTTACAATATACACAAAACCTAAGGCAGGAGGAACACAGGCGCCCCATTCCAGAGAACCGTTCGATTGCCACCCATCGGTCTGAATGAGTCACCTGGACCAGATGGTGTACACCCAGGAGTTCTGAATGAGGTGGCTGAAGAGATTATGGAGGCATTAGTAATGATCTTTCAGAATCACTAGGGTCTGGAAGACTGGAAAATTGCTAACACCACTCCACTCCAAGAAGGGAGCGAGGCAGAAGAAAGGAAACTATAGAACAGTTAGTCTGACCTGCGGTTGGAAAGATGTTGGAGTCAATTATTAAGGATGAGGCTTCAAGATCCTTGAAGGCACATGATAAAATAGGCCGTAGTCAGCATGGATTACTCGAGGGAAAATCTTATCTGATAAACCTGCTGGAATTATTTGAAGTAACATGCAGGACAGACAACGGAGAATCAGTTGATACTGTGTACTTGGATTTCAGGCTTTTGTCAATATGCCACACATGTGGCTGATTGGCAGGAGGCAAAGAGTGGGAATAAAAGGAGCCTTTTCTGACTAGCTGCCTGTGACTAGTAGTGGTGTCCCACAGGGGTCTGTGTTGGGACTGATTCTCATTACACTGTATGTCAATGATTTAAATCTTGGAATTGATGGCTTTGTTGCAGATTGCAGACAATACGAAGGTGGTGTGGGGCAGGTAGCTTTGGGTGCTTTATCCAGGAAAGGATGTGCTGAAACTGGAGAGGGTTCAAAGGAGGTTCATGAAAATGTTTCTGGGATTAAATGGCTTGTCATATGAAGAGCATTTGATGGTCTGTGCCTGTATTCAGAAGAATGTGGGGTAACCTCATTGTCCTGTGACTAGACAAGGGAGTAAATCAGTAGGTTGCTGGGCAGTGCAGCTCAGTGGGCCGCAGGACCTGTTCCCTTCTCCAGATTTCTAAATAAAATAATAGAATATATACTGTGTTCAGTCAATGACCACAAAACATTGTGAAAGATCTTTTAAACATGTATGGGAGTATTTGCTTTAAGTCAAGAGTTCCACAAGTCACCCCATAACCTCGGGAACTATGGATTCTTACCATGATTCAGGTTGTTCGCTTTGATGATCTTTTCAGCGTATTCTGAGATATTGGAGCATTCAATCTGTCATAAAAAAAATTTAAAGTTTTTTTCACAAGCTAAATCAAAACACAGGCAGCTGGTAAATGAAAGTCTGATGAAAAAGACATTAAGGCAATAAATCAAAAATGCAACAACACCCATTCTTCAGCATGAACATAATTATTCAGGACACTATGTCCATAACTCCACATGAGAAGTCCCAAGCTCGGTTACAAAAAAGGGCTGGACATGGGGCTAGCTACAACAGTGCTACAGAATTGCTAACAGAAGCTCTGAAGACCTCATCCCTGGATATGCCAAAACGGCCTATACCTGGGAACATTTGAAAAACTGGTTCAGGACAGAGACGAGCCGCTATCAGTAGCCTATGCCTCAGTACAAGGAATCCATGTAAAACTGGCCAAAGTTGAACACTCATGACCAAGCATTCCAAAGACTAAATAAAGAACACTGGAAAACAGAGTAAACTACCCAAAACATGGAAACAACACAGAAGTTCAATTCCTGCTTTGCCATTTTAAGCAGCGTTCCAAGCAGGTGACTTGTCCTCCCACCCCCTACCCAGAAGTCCTGGGATACACTGTCTGCTGGTTATGTATTGCCAAGTAAAACAAGCCACATATCCTTGTTCTACCAGGGCTCACGTAGCAAGGTTGGCACACAGCCACCCCCTATTTCACAGTAACATAGTTTAACAAGAAATAAAGTTACTCTATCTATCCTTTGTTTAAAACAACACCAAGTGATTTATATACAGCTATTGAAGCCAGGAGATTGTATCTTTGGCGGTGCTCTGTATAGAGCCTTGGTTTAATATCATATGTAAAAGTCAGGGCCGCCTTCAAAGGAGACTAGCTTGAGACAGATCCTTACCCCAATAACCTTCTTAGCACCAGCCTTTGCTGCAAACATACAAAGGATGCCTGTACCACTTCCCACATCCAGGACTATCTTATCCTTGAAGAGGTGCTTGTTGTGATACATGGAGTTTCTGTAGGTCAAAGTGCGAACCTCATCCTTCAGCATTTCCTGTGAGAAAACCAATGGAAAAAGTCACAAAAGGCTCTCAGTGCTAAGGGCACAGTTTGACCCTCCACTGTTGCCAACCTCAAGCACTGACACAAATAAGGAAGACTCCAAATATACTCTCTATTGCACAACAGAAACATAAGAAATAAGATCAGGCCATTCAATCCCTCATGACGGCTGCACAATTAAACCACAGATGGTCTTTTACCACAGACCTACTTCCCTACATCCCATAATCCTGGATACCCAATAATATAAATCTTGTCAGTTCCTGCCTCCACAGCCTTCCTGGGAAGCTCATTCCAAAGACACATCACCCATCAAGTGAAAAAATTTGTCATCTCTGTCCCAAGGGGCCAAACCTTATTCCAAGACCATGACCATCGCTTCAGGTGAAACATAATCCTCACTTCTCCCATCAAGCCGTATTAGAATATTGTACAGTTAATTAACATCACCATATTCTCTTAAGCTCTAAATCAGGAGTTCCTAAACTGGGGATCACAGACCCTTCAGTGAATGGTCGGAGTCTATGGCATAAATAAGGTCAGGAACTACTGCTCTGGTGTCTAGAGGAAGACAATCTGCTTTTCTTTATTCAACAAGACCACATTGCTAAAATTCTGGTGACCTTTGGCTACACTCCCTTGATCACAACTGCATCACTCACTGGGTCAGACGACCAGACCTGCATACAATATTTCAGACGGAATGTCACCAAAGCCTTATAGAGCAAGACACTTCTATACTTGTTGCCCATTACACTTAGGGCAGCAGTGAAGGTTCTCCATCTCTGTCTGTCCTGTCACACGCAGATAGAGGATTCTTCATTTCTGTTCCCTAACTATTTTATTTTACCAGTCAAGAGTTCTTAATTCTGAGCTGAACCTCTGAACCTGGAGGATCGCTGGACCACTTAAGCCTGGAATTTACTCTTTGCTATGGGTGACCCGACCAAGAACCAAATCATAAAGCCTTGACTCCAGCCAACATAGCTCTCTGGGCCATTAAGGCACACAAGCCTCCAAACCCTACAAGGTTATGAGCCCCTTGGAGGAAGACACTTGCACTCAAATCCTCTTGCAAGTGTGGTATTAGACTATTGATAGTTGGCCATGATCTCATCACATGAAATGAAGAGCTGGGAACCAAAACCTCCCAGTTAGCCATCCCAAGTTATGGTCATATTAAGTGATGGGCTAAAAAAATATGAAGTGTCCTAGCAAACATCAAAACTAGAAATGGAATTCCTTCAGAACCACACGACTGTCACATTATTACAATATCCTGAAATGCTTTAAGACTAATGTATTTTTCCCAAACTGATGTAATGTAAGAAATCCAAGAGCTAGCGTGCACAATACAAGCTCTTATTTGTCCCATAAAGAGAAAGCCTAAAACCACCAACTGGTCAGTAAGTAATAAATATTGGCTACATAACACAACTCCTATGATCTTTCTCACTCAGCTAAAAATGGGCCTTCGCTGAACACCTCATTGGCAAAATACTTTTGACCCCTCACTACTCACCTCATGTATTCCAAAGTGCGCATAGGAGTCAAAGTAATAATCCTTGGATGTCATGTCCTCAGCCTCGGCCTTGGCTGGCGCACTGCCATCTGGAGCACCAGAGAGTGAGCTCACCTGAAGTCAAATTAAGTGCAGAAAGAAGTTCAGGCTCAGAAATGATTGACCATAATCCCGAGTTTGCTGTGAGAAAACCTTACATTCTAGAACCACCGCAGAAAAGAACTCTGGCTTGACTTTAAAATTTTCCTCAGTTGCAAATACCCCCATACCACTGGCATTTACACCCCAATTTGTGTTCTCTTGTCATTCTAGCTTAATAAGCCAAAATTATTCCAAAGCCAAACATGTAACCCAAGAGTTCGGTCCCAAAGAGCGAGACCAAGCTCATCATGGAGGCCTTCTTGAGGAAGGCACTGCCGTCGGCCATCACCACGACAAAAAGTAGTAGAAAGCCAGGCAAGCCTCCTTGTTTCCTTTCCTTGTTTTTGAAAGGGTGGAAAACAGATGTATAGTTCAGAAGTGGAATATTTAAGGCTGCATATACACTCAGAGGCCACTTTATTACACATAGGAGTGGAACTGTAGCCCATCCTCTTCCAAGACTCCACATGTTGTGTGTTCAAAGATGCTCTTCTGCACACCACTTTCGTAACACCTGGTTCTTTGAGTTACTGTCACCTTGAACCAGTCTGGCCAATCTCCTCTGACCTCTCTCAATAATCAGGTATTTTTGCCCACAGAACTATCAATTACTAGATTCTCTTTCATTATTTTTGCACCATTCTCTGTAAACTCTAGAAAATCCCAGGAGATCAGCAGCTTCTAAGATAAGCAAACCACCCTATTACATTTCTTCCCATCTAATGTTTTGGCTGAACAACAACTGAACCTCTCAACCACGTCTGCATGCTTTTGTGCCACATGGTTGGCTGATTTGATATTTGCAGTAATACGCAGGTGCAGCAAATAAACTGGTCACTCAGCAAATGATTGGTTGTTTTACCTGCCCATCAATCAGAGGCTAAAAAGCACCTACTCTACTGCTTTCTTACAGTAAGATACAGGACCTTTGGAACATCTAGGTTGCACTGGCTGTCATGCACCGATTTACACTTTACTCTCCTTCCACCTCCATCAACTTCTTTTGTAGCTTGTTTTGCCGTTTTGTTGCTTTGCTGTTACTTTAGTATCGTGTTTTGCCAAGCATTGTGGGTATGCTATGTTGATACACCCAGATGTGTTGGTTGTCAACGCACTTACTTCACTGTAAATTTTGATGTACATATGATAAATAAACTTGAATCTTGAAATTTCTCTCAGATTTTGCCACTCACCTACAGAATTGGGGCAACTTACAGTAGAAATTGGCTCAAATCTTGAGCTGTGGGAGGGGAAACCCACACAGTTGGATATCAGGTAGACCTTTTTTTTTGAAAAGTGTTAAGTGTGTGGAATGCACTGCCTGAGGTGAAGGTAGAGGCAGACAAATTAGGAAGATTTAAGAGACACTTAAATAGGCATATGGATGAAAGAAAAACAGAGCCCTTTGTGGTTGAGATTAAAAGGTTGGCACAACTGTGGGCTGTTCTATGTCCAATGAAAGGGCTAGACAGTACTGGAGGTCACAATGGAAGCTTCAGGTTTTTGGAGATGTGAGGTGGCAGCACAACCCACTGCCTCACTTCCCTATCCCCAAATTGATATCAGCAAATATACTTTGTTATAAATAATTGAAAGTCATATGGATTTTTGCTGGATGTGATCTGTCAATCAAGCCATTTTGAGAACTTCATGTATTCAATACTTTGAGCATATCAATTAGCAACAATTTTATTCTGTTGCTAATGAGTTTTATAGCCAGATCAATACACTAACCACCCTGGTTGAGATGAGTATATGTGGTGTCCTTTGCAAATTCCCCTGAAAATTTTGTGGAGTGACCTGCACTTAAAAATCCATGCAACCTGCCGATTCCCTTAAGTTTTAAAAATGCTTCGATGCCTGTGTCTTCTAATTAATAAGTATAACCCACAGGAAATTTCAGCTAAATAGCCTAAAGTGCTTTAATTTTTCCTCATTTCTTAAACCTTTGGCTGAAGTGCAAAATATTTCTGTTCAAAGGAGCCGCACCAATCGAGAGAATTTACAATGTTGAAGTTGCATGACGTTGGTGAGGCCTAACTTGGAGTGTTGGGCGCAGTTTGGTCACCTACCTACAGAAAACATGTAAATAAGGTTGAAAGAGTACAGAGAAAATGTACAAGGATGTCACTAGGAGTAGGAGAGGTACATGAACCGTAGGGATATGGATGGGAAATAGGCAGTCTAAATGCTTCAGCATGAACAACTGGGGGGCCTGTTTCCATTATCATTATGCCAAATATTATAGCAGGGTAAAGTCCTACTTAAAACAAGTAAAATATAGTACTGGGCACCTGGTTCTTTAGTACTGTTATTTTATTAGTACTATATTCAGTTTGTCAAGCCTTTCCCAACTCCAGAATTACCCAATGATGTACATTATTTCCTCTGTTGCAAAGGCTGCCACACACAATAACGTATTTTGCATATTATTTGCTTTTAACTTCAATGGCATGGCTAAGGGCTTCATGTTATTCTTGGCCTCACTTCCTCTAATGCAATTAGAAACTGGGATGGATGTGAGGCATTTTCAATTTTTTTGTGCTTTTGGATGTAAAATGTTTGAACATTGGTATATCAGAATTGAATTCTAACAGCTTGAATTTGTGATATCTTGCTATTGTTGACATCCCTTTATGCTTTATAGGGATGACCCAAAAATGAAACGTTGTCATTAGGGAAGAGAAATAGAGGAAGATGTTTGGAAAGTAATTACTGAGTTAACATAGTTCAAAGTAAATTTAAAGTATGCATATGACACATTATACAACCTTGAGAGTTGTTTTCTCGCAGAAATACTCAGTAAATTCAAGAACTAGAATAGAATCGATGAAAGACTGCATCAATAGGGTGGGCAAACAACCAATGTTCAAAAAATTAAAAAAAAAATCAAGTGAGCGACAGTTCTGAGGGCAAAAACACATTAATGATAGAGGTCAGAACCAGTCAGCAGACTGGCTCAAGCTGAAAGGAAGGCAATAGTAACCAGACATTACAACAGTTGTGTGCAGAAGAACATCTCTGTCAAATGTCAACATGTCAAATCTGAGTCTAGGGCAGGCATGGGCAAACTACGGCCTGCGGGCCATATGCGGCCCGTTAAGCTTTTTAATCCGGCCCGCAGAACTTGATGAAATTATATTAATAAACCTTAACGTTTTCCCCCCGCAATTCTGGCGTTTTCCCAATAGACGATGCACTCTATATACATTTGTGGCGACCCATTTCCTGGCACATCCGAACCGGCTCACAATTAGCCAGCGTTCCGGCTAAGGGAGATAGCCTGCGGGGATTTGCGAGCATAGAGCTTTGGAGCCTCTGCGCAGGGGGGCAGGTTGAAGGAGGCTTAAAAGTGATGCTGGGGATCCAGACTTTGATGCACTGGCTAAAAAGGCAGACCAACAACACTGTTCCCACTGAAATTAAAAATAAGTTTCTTCGTTGTGTTATGTAAAAAATACATTTGAAAATATTTTTTTCAATAAGCCTTACATGTTACATGTCATTTCTGTTAAGTGATGGGACATGAATAGTGTGCAGGTGCACGTACGTTCTCAAAATAAAAAAATGCGCTCCAGATCAAATAACGGGCTCCGCATACTGGCGCGCTATCACTGTTCTGTCATTGTGCGGGTCGTTGTTGAGTTTTGGCACAGGGGACAATTGAATAAGAAGGAGCAGGACAAGTAGACCTGCATTTCCTACTGTTTTTGAAATAAAGACAGTCAGGAGGAGAGTGATGATGATAATATCTTGAAGGATAACAGAATTTTCAGTGCTTTAAAATAATAACTGTTACTATTAAAAAAAGCTGTATTTTATTCATTTAATTTTCAGTGTTTTAAAAGTCATTTCAATAAATAGCTAAATACCATGGGACTTCAAAGACAGATACTTTGTTGTAATGCATTAGTTCATTTTCAATTGAAATTAAAGCACATGTTTTCTACATATCCCATGATATTTTATCTTCTCTTACGAGGTGTATTACCAAAACACTCCGTCCATCTGCTCCTGGTCCGGCCCCCCTGTCAAATTTTAGAACCCTCTGTGGCCCTCAAGTCAAAAAGTTTGCCCACCCCTGGTCTAGGGTTTACAAAGAAAGGCATGGGTAAAAAACAACCATTGAATGGCAGTTCTGTGGGTGAAAACACCTTGTTAATGAGAGAGGTCAGAGGAGAATGGCTAGGCTGGTTCAAGCTGACAGCAAGGTGACAGTAACGCAAATAAACACGTGTTACAACAGCAGTGTGCAGATGCTCTGATCGCACAACATGTCAAAGCTTTAAGTGGATGGGCTACAGCAGCAGAGGTCCACACTAAATCCCACTCCTGTACCCAATAAAGTGGCCACTGAGTGTATTTCTGTGCTGGCAAAGATGAGGTCACCTGAGAAATAATTTCTAAATGATGAAGAGCTATAAATAGGAGGCACAAAGAGACTTGGGAGCCACATACATAGAACAGAAGCATTATTAACAGGTTCTGAAATAGTCAAAAGGAATGAATATGGAGAAAGCAAGCACAAGGGGATAATGACTACAATGCCACTATAGGTAGTAGTACTGATTTAGGTAACAATCCAATCACGTTTCCAAGCATTTGTTCCTTAAGGGATCAGACTAGGATTGAGGGAATGGAGTATTAACTGGAATGATACCTGGCTAACTGGGCTCACAATTTAGAAGATTAAACTGTGAACAGATGTAGTACTGTGATGCAGAGGGATGGAGCATTTGTGTGAGTAGGCTGTGTAGGAGGGGAGATGGGCAGCTGGCATTTTGGGGGCGGGAGAACATGGGAGCTCAGTGTAAGGGGAAGGTAGGTGACCGTGACAATGACAGTGAACAATGATAGAGGTAAGAGTGGGAAACAGTGAGGAGGGAGTGGAAGATGGGAGGAAGGAAACTAAGGGGAGTGGGGGTGGAAGGGATCAAACTAGTGGGGGGGGGGAGGGGGGAAGGGTGGGCCAGAGGGAAGAAGGTAACAGTGAATGGTGGTTTTGGTAGGTTAAGTGAGTGTGATACCAGAGAGTGGAAGGAGGGGACCTGAGGGAGGAAACAGAGGGATGGGATGGAGGGTCCAGAGAGTGGGAAGGGTGGGAGGATGGAAAGGGGGGGGGCAGGGAGTGGGAGGATGGAGGGGGCAGGCAGGAAGGAGAGGGTGGATGGAAGGGGGGCAGAGAGCAGGAGGGGAAGGAGGATTAAAGGGGAGGCCGAGAGCCGGAGGGGTGGGAGAATGGAAGGGGGGCAGTGAGCGGGAGGGTGGAAAGGGGCACAGTGGGAGGGGAGGGAGGGTGGAAAGCGCTGGTAGGGGAGGGTGGATGGAAGGGGGGGGGCAGAGCGTGGAAGGGGTGGAAGGTAGAGGTGAGTAAGAGTGAAGGGGTGCGGGGAGAAAAGCAATAGTTGGCCGAGCCGGTGACACGAGGAATCACTTGAGAGGGTGGGAAACGTGGGGCAAACAACCCTTGGGGTAAAACGTGATGATAGCTCGGAAGGGTCGACGGCGACTCACTCTCCTTCGGGCCTTCGCGTATTTTGTATTCCCCCCCCCCCCCAATCACCAAGACCCCTCAGATGGGTGAGTGTGGTCTTTCATCTGCACCCAACCAGTAAGAATGATTCACCCAGTCCCTTCAATCCCCTCTCTCCGTCCCCCGGGAGTGGTAACCAGGTGTCCGGCCACACGCCGCCGCCACCGCCATTTTGCCGCCGCGCTGTCCCGCCTCGAACGATCCACTGAGTTGCCGCCGCCCCTCCCACCACCAGGCCCCCGCCTCCCCGCCCTGTCGCTCCCGCGTCCCGGATAAAGCTGTCCTACTTTCCAATCGGCGAAAAAGCAGGAACGCCATTCCCCTCTGTTCCCGTACCCAATACACCCCCTTCAACACCTACCTCCATGCATTCGGCCATCTTGAGAAAGAAATGCCGTCATGTTCGTCCGGCCTTTTATACGCAAAAAAAAATGCGAGGTCCCACCTCTCTCACTTTCCTATTGGCTTTCCATCACGTTTGCTCTGGAATCACTGGCCAGTGAGTAAGTCACTCTGGATGGCGTCACGTGATCGGCTCTCGACTGGAAGCAAGCATTGGTTCATCAGCACGTCAGTCCAGCGAAAATGCTGTGTCTTTTGCTTATCAAACGGCGAGGGCAGGGTCTTCTAGGTAGGGAGAGTCATTGGGTACTTTCTTTGTCTATCAAGAAAAATGAGGCGGGGAATTAGTCCTGAGCAGAAGGCAATTGGCTAAGGGGGTCCAGCAGGAAACATTGTACAGACGCACGTGGGTCTCTTCATGGGATGCCGAGCATTTTAGCACGTGGAACCTAGAGGCTGGGGAAATACCAAACGCCCTTGCTAATTGTCCCATGTTCATGTTGGGATAAGATCTCACACACTGCACTCATTGCAGTATGAAGAGCAATTAGCAATCATCGGTTAATCTTCATTCAATTTGATTTACTTTATTGAATTAAACATTGTCCTTGACTGACTGGCTATTGTCTGATTCCGATCCTGGTCATTGCTTCAGGTCGCTACTGCATTGACCTATACCAGAAAGGTTAGCACGCTCAGGGGTTACTTTGCCTTAGACGAATCTGAGATCTCACCAGGTCTTGGTGCATACAAAAGATAATAGCATACTTTACAAAATGTATCTGGATTTCTTTATCAATGTTAATCTCAGCTAGAATATAGGGGGAAAACTGGATAGTAGGAGAGGAACTCGAGCAGTTCAAATATCAAAGGGATTCACTTTGAATCGTCACCATCTACCACCCCTTGGTTCCTTTTCTTGAAGGCATGCATGGTAAATACAAAGAAACAAAAAACAGCAATAACTGCAAATAAATAAGTGATAAAGTTAGAAAAATGAGATGAAGAGTCCTTGAAACTGAGTCCATAGGTTGTGGAAATGATTCAGTGATGAGTCAAGTTATGCCCTCTGATTCAGAAGCTTGATGGTTCAGGGGTGATAATTGTTGGTTCTGAGACTCCTGTACCTTCTTCCAGATGGCAGCAGCAAGAAGCAAGTTTAATATCACTGGCATTTGTTGGGAAATTTGCTTTATATCATACAAAGATATAAAGAAAAATTAATAAATCAATTACAGTAAGCACATATATGTATATTAAAAAGATTTAAAATAGTGCAAAAACAGAAAGTGAGCTGGTGTTCGGGAGTGCAATGTTCATTTAGAAAACAGGTGGCAGGGCGGAAGAAGCTGTTACTGAATCGCTGAGTGAGTGCAACTTTGGGCTTCTGTACCTCCTTCCTGATAGCAACAATGAGAAGAGGGAATGTCCTGGGTGCTGGGGGTCCTTGATGATGGAAGCCAGTTTTCTGAGGCACTGCTCCTTGAAGATATCTTGGATACTAATGATCTTGGACCCACTGATTTTACAACTCTCCTCCTGTTCACCCTCTTGTCACTGTTAATATTCTGCCAACGATAGCTGTGTGCTCAGCAAATTTATAGGTGGCATTTAGACACGAACCCCGATCAGCAATCGCCAGAGCTGTAACAGTGTTACACTAACCGCAAAGTTAATGTTTTCTCCAGTTAAAACAAAACCACTCATTTATATTAAGACAAATTTAATTATGGAAAATTTATACAAACATTATTAAAGCTTCAAACAATAAATACAAGACCCCCTTCCCCCAGCAAAATCTTTTTAGAAAAATGTTTCAATACTGTTTGCTTCCTGGGTTGCATAGACAGACGTGGTTATAAAAGCTCACAGTATAAAACTTTGCATCAGACCTTGCCCAGATTTTCATTGCCGTTTGAAGGAGAAAAAAAAACTGCTGGAGGAACAGCAGGTCAGGCAGCATCCCTGGAGGTAGGAGATGGATGATGTTTTGTTGGTTGACCCTGAATTAGGATTGAGGGTTCCCAACCTTTTTTTTTAAAAAAAAAATGCCATGGAGCCTTACCATTAACTGAGGGGTCTGTGGACCCCAGGTTTTTGAGGGAAGATGGCTGGTGTAGAGGTGAGGGGGAGGGTTAAGACAGAAGCTGGCAGGTGATTGGTGGAATCAGTTAAGTGATATCCAGCCACGTTGCCGCAGCAACCTAGATTTTAACCATAACCTGATCACAGGACAATCTACAATGACCAGTTAACCCATCTGGTATGTCTTTAGACTGTGGAAGGAAACTGGAGCACCTGGAGGAAGCTCACACGATCACAGGGAGGACATGCAGAGACTCCTTACAATGATGCCGGAATTGATCTCTGAACTCCAACTGTAATAGCGTCGCGCTAACTGCTGCGCCATCGTGACGCAATGACGGGCAGACAGAGACAGGTGGGAAGGAAGAATGAAATTGGGTTAAAAAAAGGACAGAGAGAGAGGGGTGTGTTACGTATGCACACAGAGCAACAATGACTCAGGATTAGTGTACGATTAGACATTTCTTCCGGAGTCATGTCACTGATGGTGCACGCTGGGCAGCTTAGTGCGAGACCAACAAACCCAGCTCACTGAGGTAAAAACGTGCGCACCTGAAAGCCCGCGGGATAAAGAGAGTCATCTGGGTGATCAATTAGCCCCAAGTACACGCCTCCTTCTTCCAATCGATTCAAAACGGTTCAGCATTGTAAAAAGAGAGAAGGGAAGGAAGTGACAGAATCTGGATAAGGAGAGAAAAAATATCTTAAATTGGGAAAAAATAAAATCAGTACTCATACCAGAGCGCACACACGAAATGCCAGAGGAGTTAAGCAGATGTAGAGGGGTAAACAGATGCCAGTTCGGGCTGAGACCCTTCATCAGAACCAAAAAGGAAGGGGGAGGATGTCAGAAGAAGATGATAGAGGGAGAGGATGCAGGACAACTAGAGGATGAGATGTGAAACCAGGCGGATGAGGGGAGGGAGGGAATGCAGTAGGAAGCTGGGAGATGATCGGTTGAACATTGATTTCTCCAACTTCCAGACATTTTCACCCCACCCCTTCTCTCTTCATATCTGGCCCCTCCTCTTTCTCATGGTCCACTCTCCTCTCAAATCAGATACCTTCTTGTCCAGCCCTTGACCTTTCCCACCCCATCACCTTCCGGCTAGCCTCCTTCCCCTCTTCCCCCCCCCAACCTTTTTATTCTAGCACCTACCCCTCTTCTTTTCCAGCCCTGATGAAAGGTCTTGGCCCAAAACGTCAACTCTTCATTTATTTCCATGGATGCTGCCTGACCCGCTGAGTTCCTCCAGCATTTTGTGTGTGTTTGCTTTGGATTTCCAGCATCTGCAGAATCCCTCATGTTTACAGTGTTCATACCATTGAGTTGTAGACTGCCGAGGCAGAATAGGTGTGGGCCATCCAGGTCAGGAGATTCCACCTGGGGTCCATGGACTGCTTGCTCAGTGGTATTGGTCCATGGCATTTAAAAAGGTTGGGAACCCGATCTAGGTTGTATTTGGTCTCACCGTGGCAGACAGACGGCCGAGGACTGACATGTTGGTGTAGGAATGAGCAGGGGAGTGGAAAGGTTATGAATCTAGGAGTTCCGGATGGCCAATGCGGAGGAAACCCACAGCAAAAGCAACAGAAGACTGCAGACCAGATGGGAGGAGGTGCACAGGAATCCTGTTGGGGCTGTTTGGGTCCCCGGATGCTGGTGAGAGGGTAGGAGTGAGGAAGTGTTGCACCTCCCAAGGAGGCAGGGGGCAAAGCAGAGTGTGTAACCCAGGGTGCCCTCTGAGGCCCTCCATCGGCAGGGCAGTATGACATTGTCCATGCAGCAGCCTTCCCCTCACCACACATCTTTCCCCGGGTTTACTCCCGAGGCCTTCCCCAAGGCCGCATGGTTTTATATCAGAGTTTTCCTTCTCCTACATGAGCTGCCAACCCCTGCTGACGAGCCCCATCTACCAGAAGTGACTAGTTTTAAGGAGCCAGTAACCAGCCTTTGTCCCTTCTCTTGTCAGTAGAAACAGTTCCACCGGGGTTAGTAGCTAAGCCACACGTGAAGGCCAGGAGTGGGACTTGGTTGCCAGAGGCTTTCTGAGACACACACCATTGGGAGCATTTAATACGTAGTGGGACTTCATCCGCACGACCTCACCCAGCTGCGACAGCAGTAAGGAACCAATGGAGAGAGTTGTCTCTCTGCAAAAATCTGAAGGGATGAGGAGAGAAAGAGGGTCAGGATGACCCCCCCATCCAGTTCCACCAACCCATCTTACCCCTCCCTCGCTCCATTTTATACTGGCTATCTCACACTCAGTCCTGACGCAGGGTCTCAACTCAAAACATGAACCGTCGCTTTCCCTCCACGGATGCTGGGAGCCCTGAGGTGTTCCTCCAGCTGTGTTATCTTTGCTCCAGAACACATCATCTGCTGCCTCTTTGTGTCTCTGTGTTTTCATAGTTCAAAGTAAACTTTATTATCAAAGAACATATATATCACCATATACAACCCTGAGATTCATTTTCGTGCGGGCATTTATTTCATTTTGTCCAAAAGAATCCTACTGTCATTTTACGGACACATGATGTATTGATATTTATTCTGGTTTCTTTTTGTGCCACAGCAGATCCAGAGTAACAATTAATTCATTATCCTTTACAACCGTGTACTGGAAATGACATTAAACAATCTTGAATTAAAATGGGCGATGTATTGACAGCTTGTTTGCCTCTCATGTTACTGGCTCGTGGATACAGGACGCAGGACGGAAAAGGCCCCTCGAGCCGCACCGCCCAGCAACATTAGTCCGAGAAAACCTCGTTCACCCACCCTCCCCCCAACTTGTCAGTTGCACTAATATCGGATTTAGTCTTAGTCTTTATCCATCCACAAATCGATACGAGTGCACAACCCCAACATCCCTCCAGGATCTGGGTCCACAATGCAGCTTTCGACTACTGAGCCATCAGACGCACAACCGAGAATGCTTAAATTAAAAAGTAAATGGCCAGAGAGACTTTACTGATGCAAAGCCTATTAAAGTTCTTTGTAAAATATGATACAGCTGGCTGGTGGTGTTGTGGCATCAGTACTGGACTTCGAGCTGAGTGCTCGTGGGTTCAGATCCAGCCAGCTTCCCATCCGTGCTACGTTGATTGTCGAGCTAGCAACTCGGCCTCGTAAAAAAAAAAACACTACAGGATTGACACAGTTGTCACCCAGCTTGTCAGGGTTGTCTTGTGGCACACACAAGATGCGGGGGGCAGTGGAAAACAACAAAATACAGTATGATATTTCAAAGAACTCTCTCCCGTAAACATTCTAAAATTCATACTCCCCACAAAAGTTGAGCATGCAGGTCTGAGAGAATCCCAGAGCAATCACAGCTTAATGTCCAATACTTAATAACATTATAAATTAGTTTTACACATTTACAAAAAAAGACATTTAAATAATCTCACATACTTTATATCATTTACATCATTTATATTTATCATTATTATTGTTATGAGCAGAGAAACAACATCTGCCAGAAGTAAATTCCTTGTATGTGCACAGGTACTTGGCGATTAAAGTCTGATTTTGATTTTGATTCTGATACTTAGATCTGCCTACCAGAGACAAGTACACAGAACATCACTGCAGAGCTCATAGCCCTTCAGTTAACATGCTAGAAACATTTTATTTATCATTTACAAAATAATATATTTATCTAATTTTATGGTGAAAGATTGTCCTCATCTTGTACGCTTTCCGAAGTGCATGAATTCAATATGGCACCAGGAATCCACATCCTGCCTTTTCCTGAGCCCACAGGCTGCTCGACTGGCATAAGCTTCACAGCAGGTTTCAATTCTCCCCTCCCCCAGCGACATCACTTATACTAGTCCCAGGCCAGTGACTACCTGTTCCACACTCAATCTTGCCCTGGAGGTCCATCGTAGTTACCTTTCAGTCTATCTCTAGTCAAAGCGAGAGAACTTTGTCAGCTTCAAGGTATCAGCAGACTGAAGAGCATTCCTAGAGCACTTACAGGGATTCTCTGAGGAGATATATATTTATGGACACAATCTTGTATTGCATTTCCATTTCCAAACCCCGAGCAGTAGCTGGGACCAAAAATTAAATACAGTGCAATAAGATCAGGCTATCAACTCTAGTTTTTCTGTCCAGGCTAGAGACTTGGTGAACAGACTAACTTCAGGAAAGGTGCAGGCTTTTATTAATAGCTGTCTGAGAAAAATCCTTCGGCTCCACTGGCCAGAAGGAATCGGCAACACCAGCGAGCAGAAGAATTACGGAAGATGGGGATGGATAGGACATACACTCTGCGTGAGCCACGTTGCCAATGCACCAGGCGAGCGCCAACATAGAATCCCCAGGGAAAGCAGAAAAGCGGCCGGCAAAGAACTCCTGGTGATGGGACCATGAAGCTGGCACCAAGAGGATGGGCTACACCTGGGGGCAACAGGGTGGAGGTCTCCTGCTGTTAGTGGCCTTTGTCCCAGTAGGGGGTGATGGGCTTAATTAACTAATCTTCTGCACATATTGCACTGTAGGGTAACTCTTTGCATCTGGCCAATGGGTTTGAACCCTTAGCTTCAAGTACACTAAGAATCAAACAAAGATTAACCTGTCCGACAGCCCGGAAAACTAACAAAGTCCCTTGCATACTGAGGTCCTGTCTACAATGTAGAACCAACCATCTACAATGAGGCCAGGTAGCCTACACCAATGGTCCACTGCTCTTCTGAATGGTTAGTTGTTGACCTCAATAGTCAGATGCCAAAGATACAATTGTACAAGCCAGCCTAGTTTAGGCAGCCATTTCCCAATATGGGATCTACAGCTTGTCCAAAAGGACAGGGAGCACTGATTTCTACAGATGCTTCCCCATTGGGAACATAATTTTCTTCTACAAATGGGGCGAACAATGGTTCCACATTTAGACATGGGACAGGAGGGGAAGAATGGGGGGGGGGGGAAGAACACATTCATCTGAATTTGATACACACTCGCCTCAGGATGCTCACTTACAATGCGTTTTCACCGATACCTCTGGATGTTCTTCTGCTTTATAATCATCTTGGACCACTGAGCCTCTTGTCCACAGATACCCACAGGAGGTAATACCTATAGATATGGCGCTAGTTTCACTTTACTCATCTGTCAATCAGAGGGCCCATTATAAGACCATAAGACATAGGAACAGAAATGGGGCCATTCAGCCCATCAAGTCTGCTCCATTGTCTCTGGAAACTTTGACACTCATACTAATCAAAACATTTGTTAGTTGAGGAGATTTGGTATTTCACCAAATACTGTTGCAAATTTCTACAGACGTGCAGTGGAAAGCGTTCTGACTGGTTGTATAATTAACGCAAGTCCACCCCAGGCCTAGGAGAGTATACAAGAAAAACATCAGGCACTTCTTAAAAAACCAGCTACATCTTCCTGAACCTCCAGGAGGACCACAACTTTGTCATAGGGTTTGAGAGTTTGCATGCCTCAGTGACCTGGAGTCAGGGCTTAATGCTTTGGCTCTTGTTAGGGTCACCCATGCCAAGCAGGTCAAAGGGTAAAGGTCAGACTAAGTGGTCAACCAATCCTTCAGGTTTGTGGGGTCAGCTCAGGGACAACAACCTTGACTGGTAAAACAAAATTGTTACAGAGATAGCAATGAAGATTCCTTCTACATCGGAGTGCAAAAGACTCCTGAGTCTCCGCCCAGGAGTTGCACGACTGACAGTCAAGAAAACCGAGCTACTGGCACGATGAAGGAAGCCCTGAGCACTGTCAGGGGTGGAGGACCTTCATTGCTGCCCGAAACGTCAGTGGCGTAATGGTCAGTAGGTAGGTAGGTACATCTTCCTGAACTTAGTTTGATTTTCTCATGGACATCCACTAAAGTTACGGACCATCAACGTGATCCAAACCTTATGTACAGCTACATACTACAGGCTACTGAATCAAATCAACAGATTAAAACTTTAAGTGGCAAATCCTTTACATTTTAAACATTAATGTGCGCATCATGAAGAGTGTAGGTGAGAACGAGGTAGATTACCGAGCAAGATTGTCAGGTACATCCCCCCCCCCCCCCCCCCACCAATAACTCCCTGCTCATCCATTTTCCTTGAATTAATGATGTTCTCTATGGTATTGATAAGGTTTCATATTTAGAAATCAAGATATACAGGAAAACTCCATTAATCTGCTACAACAGGGAAATTCCAAACTGGCACTTTGTTTGGACCACCAGATATTATTCCAATTAATACTCAAACTTTTTTTTAATCTTAAAAGGGAGAAATAATGTTCTAAACTCAGTAGCCCCTCTACGAGGTACACTTGTTCGTTAATGCAAATATCTGATCAGCCAATCATGTGGCAGCAACTCAATGCATCAAAGCATGCAGACATGGTCAAGAGGTTCAGTTGTTGTCCAGACCAAACATCAGAATGGGGGAAGAAATGTGATCTAAGTGACCCTGGCTGTGGGATGATTGTTGGTGCCAGTCGGGGTGGTTTAAATATCTCAGAAACTCATGAGATTTTCATGCACAAATATCCAGAGGTTACAAAGAATGGTCCGAGACACAAAATAAAAACATCCAGGGAGAGCAGTGCTGTACCCAAAAAGCCCCGATAATGTGAAATGTCAGAGGAGAAAGGGCAGGCTGCTTCAAGCTGACAGGAGGGCGACAGTAACCACACGTTACAACAGGGGTGTGCAGAAAGGCCCAGCACACTGGACCTCGAAGTGGACGGGCTACAGCAGCAGAAGACCACACTGCAGTCCACTCCCCTACCTAACAAAGTGGTCACAGACTAAACCCCCCCCCCCCACAGTGAACCCGGTGAGCTTGAAGGGAAACAGGTGCCGAATCTCCAGGATTTCACAATGATTTTCGGGAATTTTACTGCATATATTAGCAGGATGGAAATTTCCTCCTCTGGATTTTCCCAGAAGGATCGAATGGAAAAGAGTGCATTTAAAAAAATCATGTACACTCAATGGCATACACTCTACCACAGCTTATAACAATCTTCCTGTCATCAGTAGCACCAATAAACACAACTTCTCTGTGACAGTCCCACACGAAGCTGGTTTCTTCACCCTCGTTTGGTTTAGGTCACCTCCCCACTTGCATGTTTGATGACTGAAATCCATTTGAATACCTTTGGCATTTTCCAGCTTTAAAAGACAGTTTCTTTCCTTCGTTCGAATAGCCAAGAGCAAGCTTGTAGGGGTGTCCCGAGTTTCATCTTAATTCCCTGGGTTTGGCTCAAGTCAGTCTATCGGGTGTTTGGAGAAGTCATCCAGAGGCAGTACCTTTTTCTGTTACAGGAACAAACAAAGGTTAATAAACCTTAAACACGAAGTCTGCAGATGTTGGAAATGTAAAGCAACACACACAAAATGCTAGAGTAACTCAGCTGATCAGGCGGCATCTATGGAAATGAATAAACAGTTAAATGTTTTGGGACGAGACCCTACTTCAGGACTGAAAAGGGGGAGGCTGGCAGAATAAAAAGGTGAGGGGGGGGACGACAGGAAGGAGGCCAGCTGGAAGGTGATGGCCTGACACCATCAGGTTCAGGAACTGTTATTACCCCTCAGCCAGAGGGGATAACTTCACTTGCCCCAACATTGAAATGTTCCCACAACCAGTCGACTTACTTTCAAGGACTCTTCATCTCATGTTCTCGATATTTATTGCCTATTTATTTATTTATTTGTTTATTTATTATTTCCTCTTCTTGTATTTGCACAGTTTGTTGTCTTCTGCACTCTGGTTGACTGTCATGGGCGGTCTTTCATTGTGGTTATTATTCTGCAGACTGGCTATGCCCACAAGAAAATGTATAGGGTGACATATTTGTACTTGGGAGGATAAAATTTACTTTGAACCTTGAAAATTCAAATCGTGGTATTAAGGAGGAAACAGGATGCAGAATATCGTGTCAGTTACAGAGAAAGTGCGAAGCCCGTCAATAAATAACGTGCAAGGTAGATGAGGAGATCCTGAGTTCATTGTTTAGCGTATGGGAGGTCTGTTCAAGCGTCTGTATCCCTAAATAAAATGTATTTACTGTATATGCATTTTATAACGTATTAAAAAAAAGATCCATAGAAGAGGTGTTTCTTTGTCAGTTAGAAATATCAGAACAGATAATCAAAGTTTGGTCAAAGTAATAGGTATTGAGGGCATCTCAAAGGAATAGCAAGAACTAAAGTTCAAAGTACATTTAGATCACAGAACAGAGATCTACAGCACATTACAGGCCCTTCAGCCCACCATGTAACCTATACTAGAAACTGCCTAGAATTACCCTACCGCATAGGTCTCTATTTTCGAAGCTCCATGTACCTGTCCAAGAGACCCCATTGTATCCGCCTCCACCATCACTGGCAGTGCATTCCACACACCCACCACTCCGAAAAACTTACCCCTGACATCCCCCTGTACCTTCTTTCAAGCCCCTTAAAACTGTACCCCCTCGTGTTAACCATTTCAACCCTGGGCTATCCACACGATCAATGCCTCTCATCTTTTACACCTCTATCAGGTCCCCTCTCATCCTCCGTTGCTCCAAGGAGAAAAGGCCAAGTTCACTCAACCTGTGGCACACATCTTAGGCAGACACTTACTGTCAAAGTATGCAAGTGTCTAGTTACTGTCAAGTATTATATAACCTTGAGGTTGGTCTCCTTTCAGGCAGCCACAAACAAAGAAACCCCCAAAGAACTTGAAAACTGTGTGAAGATAGTCCATTACTTGCACTAGGTGTCTGAGCCGATTTCCTTCATTTACAGTCAATCAAAAGAACACGTCAGTGTACACTGGATGAATTCCTCCACTGATAGCTATCGGGAACTAACACACAGTTTTATAGCACTGTAGTACTATTTGTAGTGCTCTAATTTGTTCTGTATTTCATTCAAATAAATAATTTGTTACTTAGTTAAATGGTAGTTGACCTTTTTAAACTATTTTAAGCTAATTGGGGCAGCTGCTTCATTGGACCAGAATGTGCAGCCCTGATGTATCCCAGTGCGGGAGCGGATTCGGGGCAAGGACTGGATGGGCATTGCCTGCCACAGTCAATTTGCTCATGGACACTCATCGGTTGCTGGAGGAAGTGGAAACTTTAAGCAGTTGGGTTTTTTTTGGAAACGAGGATCAGCTGCTGGGATCCTGGACTTTGTAAGCGAGGTGTCTTTTCAGAAACGGGCACGTGGACTCACCCATCCGCCTTGCTCCTGCAGCCAGGGGACGAACATGTCCATGTACTGCATGCTGTATCCCATCAGCTGCTGCACCGGGTGGCTGCTGATCCCGGCCACCCTCCGAGTGAGCTCCATGGTCAGCGCGATCTTTGCCAGCTCGGGGCTGCTGGCCTGACCCTCCATCTGTCCTTCAACATTGGCCGTAAAGGCTTCAACCAGCTGCTTAAAACTCCTGAAGGACATCGGACGCTGCAGAATAGGGTCGTCCTTCACCTATGAGAGGGCAGGCAAACATTAATAGGTTTCCGACATCAAATCTGCAGAACATTACTGAGGCCACATCTCAGAGACATCGTAGGAGGCCAGCCAACCCTACCTCAAACTGAAACCCTCTAAATTACTGAGCTAATCTCTTCTCCCTAGACCTTCACATCAACAGTGGAGGGCAACGATATACAAAAGCTTGTTTTAGTGGGGGGAAAATCCTTTAAAGGTTCAAAGGTTAATTTATGCAATATACAACTCTGAGATTCTTCTTCTCAAGATAGCCACAATACAAAGAAAATAAAACACCAAACCCCAGCACAGGGAAAAAAAAAAACAGGCAAAACCACAGAATATATAAACTATAAAACTGAACAAGTCCAAATCCATGAACACAGAACATCGGTAACATCCTCCGACATGTGAGAGAGACAGAGACAGATCTACCCTCTGGGCACAGTGATGGGCAGCTCAGGCTCTGTCACCTGTCCTCTTACTGGTCATCCTCCAAGAGGACCACAGCCTTGTCATGGTTAAGAGGCTCGTGTATCTCAGTGACCCCGGAGAGCTACAGTCATAGCTTTGGCTCTTGGTAGGGTCACCCATGCCAAGCAGGTCAAAGGGTAGAGGCCAGACTAACAGTGGTTCACTGGTCCTCCAGGTTCAGGGGTTCAGCTCAGGGCTAACAACCCTGACTGGTAATGAAAGCAGCACCGAAGAATTCTTCTACATCTGACTGAGTGTGATGGTATTCCCGAGTCTCCACTCTGGACGTATGGCTGACAGTAGTGAAAACTGAGATGATTAAGGAAGCCCTGAGATGGAGGAGCTTCAAAGCTACCCTAAACACCACCAACGTAGTGGGCAGCATTAGCAAATTAAAAACATTCTGCAGAGTCACAGGAGGTTACACTCAGAGGAAAGGACCAAGTCCAGGATATGGTGAGAGCACAAAGTTTGAATACATTATTAAAGTACTGTATGCAAACCTTGAGATTCATCTTCTTGCAGGCAGCCATAAAACAAAAGAATTCATTACAAAAAACCCACACAAAGACTGCCAAACACCCAACTGCAAAAAAAAAAAGAACAAATAATGCAAGCCATAAACAAACACACAGGATGTGAACAGAGACATTGAAAGAGCAGTCCACAGTTAAAGGGTCAGTTCAGTATTGAACCGGGAGCCGATGGCTGCAGGCCACAGCTAAAGGGTCAGTTCAGTGCTGAGCGGGTGCCGATGGCTGCAGGCCACAGCTAAAGGGTCAGTTCAGTGCTGAGCGGGTGCCACGTCCACAGCCATGGAGCCATCTCAGTGCTGGAGCGAATAAAGCCTCCCACAGCAGTGAGCTGAACTCTGGCCCGTCCCTCGCCCCGAACACTCCATATTTTAAGCCTGGCTTGGCGTTTAATTGGTGATATGTCAGATCTTTATCTGCTTTCAGACCTGGGCTCCGCCACATCGATCTGCCCCCAAGACCGTTTCAGCGATGGCTGCCATGGCTGTATCTGCACTCTCGCCAGTCCAGTTTGCTGAATCGCTCAGGATACCGCAAAAGCGCGAGGTCGTACAGACGCTTCAAAAGCACCAGTCCCGAAGGGGAATTACTGGCTGTGGACTGCAGTCATCGTGTCCAGAAAAAGAACAGAAGGGCTCGTAGTTTTGTTTGCTGACCACCAGGTGTCACCGTGACTCACCAGCGACTGTTTCGTCCCGAGGCAGGTTGTGGAGTTTCAGGAAGAACAAATCGCCATAGGCAACGATTACTGGATTGTCGTGTTAAATGAAACACTGGAAGCTCCTCCAGCATCTTGTGTGCGTCCACATCTCTCTGCAGTTTGCTGCGGCCACCGGATAGGACGCTTTCAAATCTATGCTAATTCCACTTTACTGAGCCCTCATTCCTCACCTACACACCAGTGACCGAGTTTCCGACCAGCACGCGTTGGGGGGGGGGGGGGGGGGGGGTGGTCATGGGGATAACACCGAGGGTCAGGATCAAACCCGCCTCACTGGAGATGAAGGCTGCGCCATTTGTGTTTACCCTCACGAAGCCTGGCGCATTCTCCACATTTTTTCAATTACTTGAATTTAAATTCCCAGCTGCCGTGGGGAACTTCAAGCTCGCATCCCTGACTTGGTAGATCACGACTCCGGTTGTCAAATTAGCAACTTAACCTTCATACTCCATGCCTCTCGTGTATTTGCTATTTAATTTTTAAAATCACATTTCAATTAAGGAGTTAGAATAAAAAGTTAAAATAAAAAAAAAGCAGATTAATGACTTTAATATGACAACCCAGTTAGAAGTTTATCACAGGATCAGTTTCTCCACTTTCTTTCTACAGCTGCGCGGGCCAACCATCGCTGAGCTGTTTTTTTTCTTTTCAGTATACACAGCCTGAAAACTGCCCGGCGCATTATACAATAGAGATAGCCAGCTGTGCGGCAACAAGGCCGCGTGCGCGGGAGCATTTCGGTTACCGTGTGGCCGCGCACCCCAGTGCAAGGGATCCAATTAATCCTTCAGTTTTTTGGGCATAAAGTGTGGAATTAGGAAATATGACGGGGGGGGGGGGGGAGAGAACGGCAGAAACCTAGCAGGTGAGACCTGACGCAGATTGGGGGACTGCTCCATCTGCCGCAAAAAAAAAGACAGGATCTCCCAGTGGCTAACCGTTCAATTAAACTTCCTGTTCTGACAGGACTGTTGATGGCCTCCTTTACTGTCTCAATGAGGCCAAATTCAAGTTGGAGGAGCAACATCTCTTATTCCGTGCCTGACAGCATGAACATCGATTTCTCCAACTTCCAATAATTTCTCTGCCCTCTTTCCTATCTTTCTCCATTCCCTCTTCTCTCTGCACACCACCTCCTCCTTGTTGCCTTCCTCATTCCCTTTTAGTCAATGGCCCTCTGTCCTCTCCTATCAGATTCCTCCATCTTCACCCACCTATCACCTGCCAGCTTCTTACATCATCCCATCTCCTCCACCCCTACACTTCCCCCCCCTCACCAGTCTCCCACCTCTCCCCCCTCTCACTCTGGCTTCTGCCCCCTTCCTTCCCAATCCTGATGGGAGGTCTCAGCCCGAAACATCCCCCCCATAGATGCTTCCCGACCGGCTGAGCTCCCCCAGCACTCAAAACTTGGCACAATTTCAGAGAAGGAACGGCGAAGAGGAGGAATTTCTTCAGCCAGAGGGTGGTGGGATGTGTGGAATTCATCGCTTCGGACAGCTGTGGATGCCAGGTCACCGGGTACATTTAAAGCAGGTCGGTTCTTCACTCACAAGGGCGTCAAAGGTTAGGCGGGGACGGCAGGGGAGTGGGCAGAGGGCAGAAATAAAATAGCAACGAAGGAACGCTGGAGAAAACTCAAAGGGTCGAATCTGTTCCTGTGTCTTATGGTCTTAACGAGCCGGTACTGAGAAGAGCACCTGCGTTTTGCAAGTCCCCATAATTCTAAGACACCACATGGGATTGCGGCACATGTCCGATCACTGGATCTACCTCATACCCCTGGGCACGGCCACTGTGGCATTAGAACTTCAAACAACATTTCTACGTTACGAGAAAGCAGGTTCAGGGGTTTGGTGAGCGAGACGGAAGACAGTGGCTATGAATAAGCATATTCAATACTTATGTACAAACAGTAAAAGATTTGACCAAACATCGAAGTTACACAAACTACGAAACTAAGTATTTCACAAACAGATTCTCCACTTGCTTTATGCCCATGACTGTGGGCGTCAGTACAGCTCCAACACCACGTACAGGTTTACTGACGGTACCCCTCTCGCCAGCCGTATCAGAGGTGGTGACGAATCGGCAGACGGGAGGGACACTGAAAATCTGAGTGGCATCATAACAACAATCTCTCGCTCAATGTCAGCAAGCCTAAGGAGCTCAGAGTAGGGTTCAGGAGAGGGAAACCAGAGGTGCTTGAGCCAGTCCTCACTGGAGGATCAGAGGTGGAGGGGGTCAGTGACTTTAAATTCCTCGGTGTTATTGTTCCACAGGACCTGTCCTGCACCCAGCACACACGTGCAATGACAAAGAAAGCACGGCAGCCTCCACTTCCTGTGGAGCCTGTGGAGATTTGACATGACAGCAAAAACTCTGACAAGCTTCTATAGATGTGTAGTGGAGAAGTGTGTTGAATACCTGCATCACGGCCTGGTATGGAAACACCGATGCCTTTGAGTGGAAAATCCGACAAAAGGTAGTGGATTTGGCCCAGTACATCACTGGTAAAGCCCTCCCAACCACTGAGCACGTCTACACAAAATACTGTTTTAGGAAAGCAGCATCCATCATCAGAGATCCCCACCACCCAGGCCATGCTCTCTTCTCACTGCTACCATCAGGTAGAAGGTACAAGAGCCTCAGGACTCACACCAACAGATTCAGGAACAGTTACTACCCCTCAGACTCTTGAACAAAAGAGGATATCTACACTCACTTGCCCCTTCCATTGAGATGTTCCCACAACCAGTGATCTCACTTTAAGGAATCCATCTCATGTTCTCGTTATTTATTGCTATTTATTTATATTTGCACAGTTTGTTGTCTTCTGCACTCTAGTTGATCTTTCACTGATCCTGTTCTATATCTGCAGCGTACCTTCCCAAAGGTCATGACCTCAGGGTGAAAATGAGTGCCTGAGGACGAAAGACAGAGACCGAGCCACCCACTCGTGCTATTCTTATACCCCTGAGCTGCCTAAAATCGGACACCCCTGCTGTGGCATACCAGTGCTTGCCACATACCTCAAACAGGCCAATCGATAACCGGCATGGCAGAAGTGGCTTTCGACAACCCCCCTGCCCACACGCGACACCACAGTGAGCCTTCGTGCCCACCGCTGCCCCTCACCTTCTCGTTGATTTTGTCTCCTTGATCCTGCAGCACCTGCACGATCTTCTCGATTGCGCTCTGATGGACGTTATTGTTGGCTAGAGCAAGTCAAAGGTCAGTGGACGTGAGAGGTGGTACATTGAGAATTTTGTCGTTCCTCCTAATCAACGGTCTACCTCTTAATTCCAGAACTAGAAATGTAAGAGCTATAATCTACCAAGAATAATACCTAGAAGCATTGAGTCCCATTTATACATTCCATTCTTCCCAACCCTCCACTGATTTTCCACTTCTCCCTCCCTCCTTTTTGGTGTGTTTATACACCAGTGGCACTTTGGTGCAGAGGTAGCCAACAGAAGGGCTTCAGTGTTGTTCAAATGGGCCAATCGATCACCGATACAGTGACTGGGGCTTTCAACTGGGAGAAGGCGTTACATCACCCCACCCATCACAATTCTCAAACCCGATACCTTTCTTCCCAGGGACATCAGGCCTCCAACAAGAGACCATTCCCCCCTCCTCTCCGTCCTACTCCCCCCTCCCACTGTAGAACGCTGACGCTTTCTCCCCCCACCAGATCACATCTTCTCCCACCAGACCCCAGGTACCACATCACTGTTACCTATCACTGGCCCCTGTAAATGGATGCTTGGACTAAGCTGATCATTCCCAGTCCGGGTGAAGCACTTTTGTGCCAACTTTTCCAGCTTCTTTGCCGCTTCTGAGTAGAATTCCGAATTTACATCCTCTGAAATCAACAGGAAGAGAGCACGATTAAAAACCGAGGTAAATAACACGAAAAAGAATGACAAACCATCAGGTACAGGAGCAGAATGTGGCCATTCAGCCCATCGTGTCTGCTCCGCCATTCCATCATGGCTGATTTATTAACCCTCTCAACCCCGTTCTCCTGTATTCTCCCCGTAACCTTTGACACCCTGACTAATCAATCTCCACTTTAAATACACCGAATCGTCTTACACCCACACACACACCCCAGTTTGGGAGGGGGCACCCAAGATTACTAAGTGTTCAGGGTGGAGCTTCGAAGCACTTCTTCACACAAGGAACAATGGCCAATCGAACACTCACTCCTTAAAACAGCTGCCAAGCCAGAGACTGAAAACTTAAAAAGCGCGGTGAGTGGTGAGCAAGAACAAATGATTTGGAACCGCGGTAGGCAAAAGAATACGACTTATTTATAGAGACACAACACAAAAACAGGCCTGTTCAGCCCTTTGAGCCATGCTGGCCAGCAACCCACCCATTTAACCCTGGCCTAATCACGGAACAACTTACTTTGACCGATTAACTGATTCACTAGTACTTCTTTAGACCGTGGGAGGAAACCGAAAACCCGGGGGAAACCCACGCATACACGGGAAGGATGGAATGTCAGTGCAGACTTGATGGGCTGAATGGTCTACACTGCTTCTATGTCTTTTGGTCTTAAAAGTGGGCCCAAGGGGAAAATATTTCTACCCGGAGGTTGGTGAGTGGAACGAGATGCCATCGGAAATGGTACATTTGCAACGTTAGGACAGATTTGCCGACAGGATAGGTTTAGAGGGATATGGGCTACATGCAGCTAAACAGGAGGCACCTGGGCTAGCATGGAAGGGTTGGGCCAAAGGGCCTGTTTCTGTGCTATATGACTCTCTGGGGTAAAGGGGCCCATAGGAAAGAGTGACCATGATACGATAGAATTTTATATTACACAACGTACTTAGAAGCTGAACGCTCCACCGCCTGCTTAGCGTGCCTAGCCTCGCCCCAGCACGCCTCCCCATTGCTAGCGGTAATCGTTACTAATAAGGTGCTTAGTAATTTTCTTTGTTTTGCATCTTGCTGCTGCTGCTAAGTTGTCGCTAAGCATGACTTACATTTCAATCGGCATCAGGGTTTGCATTCTGAAAATATGAAGATACAGAGAGCAGATTGGCAATGATAAATCAGGAAAACACGAGTTGAACAAGCAGCGGCTCGCGGTTAGAGAAATAAAGCATGGTTCGTACGACAAATGTACATTCCTTTAATGCACAGGCTCAGCAAGAGTGTGGACCACAGGATATTATTAGGCCTGAGGGAAAAGCTGACAAGGTTGCCCAATTCTGAATGAAACCTAATCCTTGGACTTCCTGGCAAAGGATAACAAAAAAGATAATTAAAGTGGAAAAAATAGTATTGGAAAATATACCAGTCTCAGGGTTCTATACTGCGCGCACACACACACACACACACACACCCCGATAGTAAACCCTTGAATCTTTTACATAAGTCACTGACACTGAAACTGATTCTGAAACCCACGCGGTCACGGGGAGAACATACAAACTCCTTACAGGCAGCGGCAGGAATTGAACCGGTGTCGCTGGCACCCCAAGAGCGTCATGCTACCGTGCTGGAAAAGAGGAAGGCTAGCCTCGGCAATGTTAGCCCGTCTGGTTTCACTGGTATCTCTCAGGGGAGAACCTCAACCTTTTCGCACAGTCCTGACCCCCAGATCCACCAGAGCTGGGCAGCCTAACCATCCCCGAGCGGCAACTGGCTGCTACCAGTCGATAAATTTTTGGAAGTATGACTGACCTGTAGGAGAGAGGTTTAGGGCCAGAGTTGTGGGCCGTGAAGGCACTTGGTCTTTCTCTGGGTGGTTATCACCACTTTTCTTGGGCCCTTTCCGTATAAGATTTAAAAACCACTGTCCAGTCTTCTTATGCTTGCTGCTCTCCTCCCTGATATTCACTCCCTCGGAGACAGATCCCTCCAAACCCTCCACATGTGCAAAATTACTTTCAGGCGTAGTGGTTATAGTGTTTTCCTGCCCCTTTAAGGAATTGGCCTTGGAGTCGGGCTTAGTGGTTCCTGCTAGAGGCCCATAGGTCTCAACGAAGTCCAAAGAATCCTTGGACTTTTCCAAAGTACTGCTTCCCTTCCTCTTCTTCTTTCGTTTAATCAGTTTCTTGATGGCTGTTTTGAAGCCATGCTTTTTTTCCTCGGCCTGGCAGATTTCCTCATCAGATGTACCCCAACCAGTATCATCCTCGGTCCCTTGGGAATGCTTCAGACTTCTCCACTTTTCCTCGTCTTCTCGCTCCAAGGTCCCTTTCCAGAGTGACCGTCTGTGTTTGTGGACTTTTACGGAGATGGAATCCTGGCTGTCGGGAGTCCTGTGGTCAAAATGGGAAAATGTTAAGCCAATGAAGCGACTTAAGCATTGCACCATGCATCGTGTAGAGAAGGTGACAGGGAGAAGGCAGGAGAATGGGGTTGAGGGGATAATAAGTCAGCCATGATGGAATGATGGAGCAGACTCAATGTGCTGAATGGCCTAATTCTGATCCTATGTCTGATGGTGCTAACGTCATAAGATATAGGAGCAGAATTAGGCCATTTGGCCCATCAAGTCTGCTCTGCCATCTTATCATGGCTGATCCATTTTCCTCTCAATCCCAATCTCCTGCCACCTCCCCGTATCCCTTCGTGCCCTGACTAATCCAGAATCTACCAACCTCTGCCTTAAATATCCGTAAAGACTTGACCTGTGCCAAAAGATTCACCATTCTGGTCTTAGACTCCCCCATGATAGGAAACATCCCCTCCACATCCACTGTAACAAGGTTTCAATGAGGTCACCCCCATTCTTCTGAACTCCAGTGAGTACGGGCCCAGGGCTCAAGTGCTCTGTATTCATCAAGCTGTTTCATCCCGGAATCATTTTCACGGGCCTCCTCGAAGGCTTCTCCATATCTTAGATAAGGGGCACAAAACTGCTCAGAATACTCCAAGCAAGGCCTCAAACCTCGGCCGACTGGATCCTTTCGAATCCATCTTTCGGGGAGGGCGTGCAGAACAAAAATGTAGCTTTTCTAAACACGACATATCTGAAGGATCTGCTGGGCGAAGCATGAAAAGAACTTAAGAAATAGAAGGAGATGTTACATGACACCTCTGTCACTCAATAAAGCCATCTTCTAAACCAGCACTATTTTCTTGTACCAATTACATATCCCACAATTCCCTTGATATCTAATAATTCTGTATGCACCTAAAACTGTTGTTGCGGTGGTGGATCACGTCGCATGGAATACATTGTCAGGAGAACTTGAGTTTCACACTCCACCGGCCACTTTATTAGGTACACCTGCTCATTAATGCAAGTATCTAATCAGCCAATCACGTGGCAGCAACTCAGTGTATAAAACCAGGCAGGCATGGTCAAGAGGCTCAGAAGGGGGAAGGAATGGGATCTGTGAATATTGATTGTTGGTGCCAGATGGGGAGGTTTGAGTATCTCAGAAACTGCTGATCAAACTGCACAACAGATCAGACCTCGAAGTGGATGGGCTCCAGCAGCCAAAGATAACAGTGGGCTCCACTCCCGTACCTAATAAAGTGGCCAATTGAGTATATACACAACCATGGATATTCCTTGCTCTACACTTTCAAACTAGACCTCTTTTTCCACCCCACCTCTCTTGTCAACTGCCCCCAAACATCTTGCAAAGACAAGGGAAGACTGTGACAACAGACTTACTGAGCTTTATACTTCTTTTCGTCGTGGTAGTAGCGTCCAACATGGCCGACGGCACCCTCCATCTGCACCCTCCTCAGGAAAGCCTCCATGATGAGCTTGGTCTCACTCTTCAGAACCGTGAGGCTGCACATCTCCTCCCCAACGCTCGTACTGTCTGCCATCCTGAAATTGAGCAGGCTTTCGGTTAAAGAACAGCCACTGTGTCTTACACCCCCAACGAGCAAACAACATTTACAGAAAATGTCAAAGGCCGCAAGAAGTTGTGCACACAGCCCGGTCCATCGCGAAAACCAGCCTCCCTTCCCGCTAACTCCATCCACACCTCCCACTTAGCCAGCTGGTGGTGCAGCGGAATCAGCTCTGAACCCTCAGGGCAAATGGTCCCGGGTTCGAATCCAGCCGGCTCCCTGCACACTTTCCATCCACGCTGGGTAGCAATTCGGCCTTGTGGAGAAAAAAGTCAAATGCTACAGAAATGGCAAAAGGCCTGCCCAATGTGCCACAAGGAACAAAAAGGAACAAAAACCCTTCCCACTGCCTCAGGCAAGCAGCCCGTACGTTCTCTCCCTTCGGGCAAAACATACGAAAGGATTGAGAACACATTTACCAGAAAACACACACAAAACGCTGGAGGAGCTCAGCAGGCTGGGCAGCAGCTAGAAAAAAAGCACAGTCAATGTTTCGGGCCGAAACTCTTTCCCTAGATGCTGCCTGGCCTGCTCAGTTCCTCCAGCGTTTTGTGTGCGTTCTGCGTGCTCCTCAGATTTCCAGATTTTCTCTTGTTTGTGCAAGGCTACAGTACAGCTTCCACCCTGCTGTTACAAGAGACTTGAATAAACTTCTTATATGATAAAGAGAACACGTTTTCTCAATCTACCTCATCATGGTCTGTGCACAGTGTCTGCCTGCATGGCACTTTCCCTGAACCTGAAACAAGATATTCTGCATTTCTATTATCCTCTCGATATGCTTGTGCAATACAGATCATCCCCCATCATAAAAATACACAAAAATATTTTGTGCTTTGCGCCGCACTGCCCCGCCATCAGGTTTCTGAATGGACCGACCCATGAACATTGGCAGAATGCAGGAGTTTTGCATCCCGTCTGCCTAAACAGGGAGCCTGGATCGACCCAAGTGCCAGGCCGATTTGTAAAGGTTAGTTTCAGGCCAAAACGAGGTGGCCCGGGGGGGGGGGGGGGGGGGGTGGTTTGAGTATCTCAGAATCCGATCTTCTGGAATTTTTACGCATACAGTCTGGAGCAAACGGGTTTCCCAGCAGATGCCACAGTTCTCCCCAGCGTCTTGTCTCTCAATCTCCTCTCAAACAAAAAAAAACCCCAAGCCCAAACTTAATTCTCCTTCGCCAAGAAAACCTCGCACTAATTGGACACATTCCACATCATCCCTCATCTTCAACAATAACCCAAACAGGCTGAAAGCAGAACAGCTTTTACAGAGATGCCAAATGAAATACCTGCAGCATAACAGTAAAGATGTGAACCAGGGCATACACAAAAAACCCCCACAAAGACACCTTGTTAATAAGAGGGGTCAGTGGACAATGGCCAGACAGGAAGACGACAGTAACTCAAATAACCACACGTTACGACAGGGGCATGCAGAAACACAACTCTGAATATACAATGCACAAAGCCTTGAAGTGAATGGGCTACAGAAGACAATGAGTGGCTACAGGAGGTACCTAATAAAGAGGGCAGAAGGTGTATTTTATTGTCCTGCTCTGTACAGCTGTTGTAAAACAACTAATTTCATAACACACATCAGTGATAATGAGGCTGATTCCAGTTTATAATTTACAAATTAGTCACAAAACAGAATGCTACAGGGTATAATTATACAAGAGGTTTATCAGCATTACATTCCGAGTTGCCTTTAACAAGCATTTTTAAAATTAGTGACTGAAGAGAAAGAAAACAGACCAGGAAGGAAGTTACCCCGAGACAAATTCACTGCAGAGTCCTTGATTCCACCTGTGCCTGGATGGTGGGATTGAGTTTAAGAGCCGAGAGGTAATGTTGCAGCTATATAGGAGCCTGGTCAGACCCCACGGAGTACTGTGCTCAATTCTGGTCACTCCACTACAGGAAGGACGTTGAAACCATAGAAAGGGTGCAGAGGAGATTTACAATGATGTTGCCTGGATTGGGGAGCATGCCTTATGAGAATAGGTTGAGTGAACTTGGCCTTTTCTCCTTGGAGTGACGGAGGATGAGAGATGACCTGATAGAGGTGTATTAGATGATGAGAGGCATTGATCGTGTGGATAGTCAGAGGCTTTTCCCCCCAGGGCTGAAACGGTTAGCACAAGAGGGCACAGTTTTAAGGTGCTTGGAGGTAGGGACAGAGATGTCAGGGGTAAGTTTTTTAAAAAATATGCAGAGAGTGGTGAGTGCGTGGAATGGGCTGCCAGCAACGGTGATGGAGGCGGATACGATAGGGTCTGTTAAGAGGCTCCTGGATAGATACATGGAGCTTAGAAAAATAGAGGCCTATGGGTAACTCAAGGTAATTTCCAAGGTAAGGACATGGTCGGCACAGCTTTGTGGGCCAAAGGGCCTGTATTGTGCTGCAAGTTTTCTATGTTTCTGTGAGACCTTGTGCTTTCAAGCTTATGTGGGGCATTGGTGGTGTGGTGTAGAAGGCAGAGAATTTGGGGTGGAAATAGCAAGAGAAATTTAAGTGACAGTTCAGGATCGACCGAGCAGAGATGTCATCCAAAAATGAGACTCCCTGCCTTTGGTTTCTCAAGTACTTAAACAATATTTTAAGCACTGAAGTGATTATCAAGGGCATATTAGTAAATTATCTCCAACCTCAAGTTCAATTGTCATTCAACCATATACGAGTATCCAAGATTACAGACTAACAAGACAGTGTTACTCTGGGGCCAAGGTGCAAGACACAGTACCAACAGTCACACAGCACACGCAAGATATCAGCAAAGTGTAGCACACGCAATAGTCCAAGGCCCGGAGTCCACAAATGCTGCACCTTGTATTCTGCCAGGCAAATACTAGAGGGCAGCACCAGCTTCAGCTCTGATGCCACCCCCGACTGCAATGCCTCTCTCCTGGGCGTCTGTAAACAGGCAACACTGCGGCTTGAGGCCCGCTCCTCGCCAGGTCAGAGGCCACGCAGCTCCCCTGCCCTCCGCCAATAAATCAGGAATTAGACTTGCAGCGCTCCACACCAACAGGGTCTTGTGATCACAAGAACAGCGACTAAGATGGTCACTCGCTGTTGGACCGCACACAGAGGCCTCTCCAACACAGGCAATAGCGTGATCCCCACCAAGTCCAGCTCCTTCAGTTTCACCATCAACGAGCAACTCACTGACAGGATCGACCTGCAGTACTCCGCAGGATCTTGCGATCATAAAAGATGCATTTAAAAAGGACACCACCACCTTTAGTTGACCTCGGAGAAGCCACTGTGTCTTTCCAGAAGGTGATTATCTATAGTCTAGCTTCGATCTCACGTTATCAGACTCTTGAATGGTCCCCTCTTTAGCCAAGATGACTTTTCGATCTTCCTATCTACCTTGTCATAAACATTGCAGTTCGTTTGTTTAGCTACACTACACTCTGTAACTGAGACACTAAATTTGCATTGTTTCATTTAACTACTTCAATATACAGTCGATTCCAGTTAATTGGGCCATCAGTTAATCAGTGTAGCCAATCACTTGGCAAGAACAGACACGGATCGAGAAGATTGCCAGTCTTTGCTTCGTTTATTTGTGACACTATGCTGCAGAATGTTGTCGAACAGGTTCTAACTGGCATCAGTTGCATGCACTTATGTAGCCAATAGATGCTACACCGCACTTAGAACTACAGTTTCTCAATCGCATCAGTTGCGTGTGCTTGTGCTCAACAAAGTGATTTTTGTCACTGATAGTTGGCAAGAAATAAACAGCAAGAGAATTTGGAACTGTTTTGCTCACTGCAGTTTCAAGCATTGAGAATTGGAGATGCCAGAAGTGGCCGGGAGTGAAAATGAAACTATTTCACTACTTCAACAAGTGAGGATCTACAAAGAATTTGAAGGTACTGATAATCATCTGGAATGTTACAATGAAAATGGAGATTTGGAGGATGCATTGTGTGCAGAAAGCCCATTATCCGCACTAGGTGCCCGATCTTGTTTATTTACAGTCAGCATACACTGAATAAATTCCTCTGTCAATAACTATTTGGAACTACAGTTTTAAAGTACTAAGGTAGTATTATTAATGTTCTATTTCATTTTCATACATAATTTGTCACTGTCTTTTTAAAAAATATATACCTTTTTAAACTATTTCTAAGAAACTTCAGCTAATTGGAACAGTGGCTTAATTCAGCCAACATGTTCCAATTAACCGGAATCCAATTCACTTGTGTATGACATGACCTTTAGACAGAGTGCTGGACTCAGTTCGATACTTATGGGTTTATCCCTCCCCTCTATCAGTACTATCAACAGGAGATGGTGTCTCAAGGTAGTAATATCCAACATTATAAATTCTCACCATCTGGGCCATGCCATCTTCTCGTAGTTACCATCAGGCAGAGGGGGACACCTGAAGCCCCACGCTACCAGCTTCAGGTCGTGAGACCTGTGGACTCTTCTACAGATGGGGCAAAAAGCACCCTATGGGGCAGCAGTGAGCCAGTGAGGGACCTCTGCTGATATCCCAGGGAGCTTGTTCCCAGTGCATGGCTTCAAAGTCCTCAATACCATTCCGAATGGTCCTTGTCCTTTGAACAGTCATAGGCCAGGGATGTGGAGGTATGGCTGTTAGCGTGCCTATGAATCTCTTCCGTCCGTCTCCCAGACAGATGGAAGAAGCTTCCTATGACAGATCTTGGAATAGAATATCTATTATAGTAGTCTAGTGTCAGTCATGATAATAATCTGGCTGTTCAAAAGCGCTGAATGCCATTAGGGACCTCGACGTGCAGAAGTCAAATTTATTGTCATTTAACTACATACACACATGTAACGCATACAACCATATGATGTATACAGAAACAAAACAACATTTCTCACTCTTGTGGATGTCTTTCAAGTGTTTAAAATTTTTTTTTTATCTAATTAGTGATACAACACCTAGCTTCCGTCCCTTCGAATCGTGCTGGCGCACCAACCCCCATCCCCAATTAACCCATTAATCTAATCACAGGTCAATATTACAATAGCCCATTAACCTACCCGCTAGGTCTTTGGGCTGTGGGAGGGAGCCAGAGCACCCGAGGGAAACCCGCACATTCCACAGGGAGAACACAGACTCATTGCAGAGGATACCGGAATCGAACTCTGACGCCTCAGTCATAGCGCTGCGCTAATCTCTACGCTACCATGGCGCACACACCCGTTTTAACATCCCTGTCAGAAGCGGTTTAGGCGTTGAAAGCACATGGCAGGGGTGTGGGGCGCAAGGGTGATGTGTATGTGGGGGCGATGTAAGTGTGACCGTCTTGGGGAAGTCCCTCCTGCCTGTCACAGGAGGAAAATCACCTCCTTAACCATCCTCCCCACCCCTACTAGCTGAAGTCACTGGTGGAACCACCATTTGATTTCTGTCCTTCTTCAACTCTGAAGGGAATGCGTTGTGCCACCACAGAAGCAAAAAACTGAAGTTTTTGGCAGGGGCGGAGAAAAATCAAGGGACATGCAGGTTCAGGAACAGTTACTGCTCCCCAACCGTCAGGCACTTGAACAAACGGGGATAACCACACTCAATTGCCCATCTATTGAGATGTTCCCACAACCAATGATCTCACTTTAAGGAATCTATCTGATCTCAACAGTTATTGCCCTGATCCTGATAGGTCTATTCCCGCTATTCTATCCTTGTTGGTTCAATTTGGTAGTTTTTCTGGTTATAAACTAAACTTGGATAAGAGTGAATTATTCCCTTTAAATGCGCAAACTTTATTGAATGACAGGACACCATTTAAAGTTGTTACTGATAACTTTATTTATTTAGGTATAAAATTTACCAAGAAATATAAAGATTTATTCAGATTGAATTTTTTACCTATGCTTCATCAAATTCAACAACTTACTACTAGATGGTCTCCTTTATCCTTATCATTGGTTGGTCGGATTAATGCTATTAAAATGATGATTTTACCGAAATTTTTATATTTATTTCAAGCCTTACCAATTTTTATTCCTAAATCTTTTTTGATAACATTGATTCAAAAATTTCCTCATTTGTGTGGCAAAATAAAAACCCCAGGTTAAGTAAAAGACAGTTACAGAAATCTAAAAAAGATGGTGGTTTAGCTTTACCTAACTTTAGATTTTACTATTGGGCGAATAATATTCGAAACTTAATATATTGGAAACTAGATTTGCATTCACCATTGTGCCCACAGTGGGTAAATTTAGAATGTAATGATGCACAAGGATATTCTTTATTCTCTGTTCTTGGTTCCTCTCTCCCTGCTGATTTAGTTAAACTCAATAAACAGATATCCAGCCCTATTGTCAAACACACATTACGAATTTGGTTTCAATTTCGTAAGTTTTTTACTCTGAAAAACTTTGTTCTTGATAGCCCTATCTTACTTAACTTCTTTTTTAAACCTTCTTTAACAGATCAAGCTTTTAGCATATGGAAAAGGAAAGGCATAATATGTTTTCGTGACCTTTTTTCTGAAGGTAGTTTGATGTCTTTTGACCAACTTTCCAACAAATTTAAGTTACCTAAATCTAATTTTTTTAGATATTTACAAATCAGAAATTTTTAATATAAAGTTCTACTATCCTTTCCCAATTCAACTTCGATAGATTTTTCAGATATGATTTTTACCTTGAATCCTTGTCAGAAGGGATTAGTGGTTCTTATTTATAATATGATTATGAAGATACAACCAGAAATATCAGGTAGAATTAAACAAGAGTGGGAAAAAGAACTTCAATATAATATATCAACAGAAAAATGGGAAAAAATTCTACAAATGGTTAATTCTTCTATTTGTGCTAAACATGCTTTAATACAATTTAAGGTCGTACACAGAGCTCATATGTCTAAAGATAAGCTTGCTCGATTCTATTCTCATATTAACCCTCAATGTGACAGATGTCACTCAGAAGTTGCTTCATTGACCCACATGTTTTGGTCATGTCCCACCTTATATAACTATTGGAAGGACATATTTGCTACCATTTCCTCAATTTGGAATATTGATTTACAACCTCATTTTATCACTGCAATTTTTGGTATACCAATTGAGGATGGTAGTCGATTCTCCCCTTCAATTAGACGAATGATCGCCTTTGCAACTCTAATGGCCAGAAGGTCTATATTACAAAATTGGAAAGAAGTAAATCCTCCTACCACGTTTCAGTGGTTCTCTCAAACTATTTCTTGTCTGAGCTTAGAAAAAATTAGAAGTACTATTTTCGATTCATCAATTAAATTTGAAGAAACTTGGGGACCGTTCATTCGACACTTTCATATGAATTAATTTGGCCTCTTCCAGACCTTTTCTCTTTTTATCCTTGTTCTGGTATGGAGTTCCGGAGTTTTTGACACTATCATGTACATATAAACAATTATTATTGCCCATGTTAGTTTAGGTTTATTTTTTTTAATATACATTTCTTCGTGCATTTTTATATATATTTTTTCTTTTGGTGACTATTCTTATTCTTTTTCATGTATAATCAATATAGGTTTGATTGATAATTGTACGATTTTTTTTGCTGATATTTTAATAAGATATTGTTATCTTATTACTAATTTAACTTCAAGCCTAGTGCATTTATAACCTATTTAATATTATGTTATGTTTTTCTTTATATATGAAATTTAATAAAAAGATTGAAGAAGAAAGAAACAGTTATTGCCAGTTGTTTATATTTGCATTTGCACAGTTTGTTGTCTTCTGCACTCTGGTTGATCTTTCACTGATACTGTTATAGTTACTAACCTATAGATTTGCTGAGTTTGCCCACAGGAAAATTAATCTCAGGGTTGTATATGTTGACATATAAATACTTTAATAATATAATTTACTTTGAACTTTGTACTTTGAATAGTTTTGAAATGAAACATCGCCCAGGAAATGCATGCACAGTGATGGGGGAAGGGCGAGTTTGTACAGACGCAGACAGCAAGGTCAGCACATTCAAAATAGAAAGTATGTTTATAATCAAAGTATGCATGCAGTGTACAACCCAGAGATTCGTCTTCCCACAGACAGCATCACATAAAACAACAAACCCCTCCCGTGCCCCAAAATCAAATTGTCCACTCTGCAACAAAGCAAGAATGAGTGAAAATATAAAAACTGAAAATCAAGAGCCCAATCAAACTGACGTCCTGCATGAGGCACAGAGAGACAGACTCTCTGGAGCAGGGTGCAAGACGGTGAGAGAGAATGTCACACAGACTCCGTCCTCCATATTAACTGTAAATTGTCATTGGGGCATAGCTGAGAAGTAGAGGTTTGGAGGGTTGAGGGAAATGGAGGGGAGAAAATGGGCATAAATGCACACTTGCTGTCTTTGTGAGCTTAAGGCCCCAGTTTTGTGCTGCTGCTATCAGCCAGGGGCGCCGAGTTGTTTGGGAACAGGAACAGAGTTTTGGAAATCAAAACTGAGTGATCTCGAATGGCCCGCCCTTCTTCCCCTCGATGCGAGCCTCTGATTTTGCAGAAGCCTGCCCAGAGTAAAAGTAAAATGGGCCGGCACTCGGGGGTCTGAGAACAGGGAGGATGCAGAGTCCACAGGCCCTTTGGGGACCTCCTGGGATGGGTGGGCACTGCAGGGGCCAGAGAATGGCTGTGGTTTGATTTGACCTCTGAACTGAGAATGATGCACCCATGTTAACATTTATAATATTCAGAAATACAGCACGGAACAGACCGATCCGGCCCAGCTACAAACCGATTAACCCCAGCTAAACCACAGGACAATTTACAATGACCAATTAACCTACTAACCAGTATGTCTTTGGACCGAGGCGCGAAATCAGTGCACCAGGAGGAAACCCGCATATTCCACAGGAGTGGGCGGACAGACTCCTTACGGAGAACGTCGGAATTGAAATCCAAACTCCAACACCCCTCCCCACCCCCAGCTGTAATAGCGTTGCGTGAACTGCCTCGTACCAGAGGTGCCCTTATTATAAGTCTTTCTTTTTAAAAGAAAAATGAGACTCAAGCAGTTTACAAACAAGTTTGAATGAGTTTCTGTTCCTTCTGAAAGGGGAAGCAAGAATGTAAACCTTTGCAATCAGTGACAGTCAAACAATAGAACTCCAGCAGCCACAGAGACTGGCAGGGATTGGGGAGGGGGGGAGAGAGAGAGAGAAACTATGTTCAACTCTGCAGATCAGGGGGCATTTATGGAAGGGAAAACAAATGCGACATTTCAAGCCGAAACCCCATCGGGACCAAAGGGTCTCAGCCCGAAACATTTACTGTTTATTCCCCTCCATAGATGCTGCCTGAGCTGCAGAGTTTCTTCAGCATTTTGTGTGCGTTGCTCTGGATTTCCAGCACCTGCAGAATCTGTGTTTGTCATCAAATCCATTGGGGGGGGCTTCAGACTCCCAAGATGAGGATCTGAGAACACTGGCTCACAGGTAAAAAAAAAAGTCTTGGTTCTGGAGTTCTAAACATCAAAACCCTCCTTGCTCCGTATTCCCTTCCCATCCATTACCTCATCACAGTGTCCCTCCAACTCGAGTTGCCACCCGCGAAGATCGAGAGGGGCACAAATTTGACTGGGCATCAGTGAACGTTGTGGCACAAGTGGACACACAGCATGCAAGGGAATTCCTTGAAGTGTGGTTTTCCCTGAACAATTCTGTAAACAGACCTGTAGACCTTGATCCTAAGTGGGCAAAATTCCTGACCACAACGCCACACAGCCAATCAGCAGCGAGCTCTCGTCCCTACATCCCAACAACCGATCAGCTGACCAACACTTATATAAAGGCCAAGCATTCAGAGGACGTGCCACGAATTAACAGCGCACCGATGATGTCTCCTCACACGGTGACAAGACGTTTGCAAATGGATTGCCAAGATTGGAGAACAACTCAACCCAGTCACTCCAGATTACAGATCAATTAGCTTTATCAAAACGTAGTGATGGGCATCGCTTGAGACAATGGCCAACGCAAAACTAGGACATGCTGGGGGCAGCTTGCAAGAGTCACCACACTTCCAATGCCAGCATCGCACGCCTACACCTCACTAACCCTAACCTGTGTCTTTGAAACATGGGAGGAAACCGGAACACCCGCAGGAAATCCGTGCAGACACAGGGAGACACAGCTCCTTACAGACCGCAGCGAGAACTGAACTACAATCTTCTGTTGTAAATTGGCTCTCCTAACTATTACACTGCTATGCCAACGTTTAATCACTTCACCAGCAGTGGGGTATTAGCATCAGCGCCAGACTATTGAGTGAAGTTTCCCCGAGTTCAAATCCAGCCAGCTCCAAAAAACCTGGAGAGGGATGGGCTCCGCTTGGTTTCAGATCCCCAAGGCACGCCGTACGATGAGCAATCACCAGAAAGATCGGTGCAAAAAGCTTGTCATGACGGCGCCCCGACGACTCCACCGGGAGTTAAGGGCACGCGCGCACACAGTAGTGGGGCTCTGCTTTAAGCTGCCTATGGACCCAAAGCTCAGGACTGTCTGTCCCTCATGATTCTCATTAAATCCTCTCCCTTTGACCACGTTTTTGCCTACCTGTTTCCAAATATCTGCTCAAAGTGTTTGGTCAAATTTTAGATTGTTGGTCGCTCCAGTGAAGAACCTTGGGAATCAAGAGTAAAGGTCAGGCCACTCCTGTGGGAAGAGAAACAAGAGTTGATGTTGAAACAAGGTAAAATTGTCTGGTTTTCACTCCATAGATGCTGACTGACGTGTCGAGCGTCGCACACAAAATGGTGGAGGAACTCAGAAGGCCAGGCAGCATCCGTGGAAAAGAGTGAGTAGTCGACATTTCAGTCCGAGACCCTTCACCAGGTGTTCTGTTCACTATTGTCCCCCCTCAGACGCTGCCTGGCCTGCTGAGTTCCTCAAGCATTTTGAGAGGACGTTGCTTGGATCGCCAGCATCCGCAGAGCTTCTCGTTTTGTGCTGGTGAGTGTTGCCACCATTTTGTGCTTTAATTCTAGATTTCCTGCGCCCGCAGACTTCCACCCTCACGCCTCGCATTGTCAACTGCAGTGGATTCCGATTAAGTGGGACCTGTACATTTTGGCCCAATTAAGCGGCTTCCCCAATTAGCCGAAGTTGCATGGAAATGGTTAATAGAATAAAAAGGATAGACAGAGTACCAAATCCTGTTTGATGTTGTGGTATTCTACGAGCACAAACCACTTGCCTACAAGGGACACTAGCACCAACAGCTGAAAGATGCTTGCAGTCTCAAAATTGGTACGGGGAAATAGAGATTTAACTTCAGGAGTCACACCTCCAAATCCAGCCTTCTCCACTCTGGGGTTCCAATTCCAATTCAATAACTTGAACCTTTTTCTTCCAGGACTGAGAGAATCTAAAGAGGTCGGTTTAACCTCTGCCTCTATCACTTCTACTGGAAGCTCATCCGACCATTCTCCTCTGACCTCTCTCATTAACAAGGCGTGTCTGCCCACAGAACTGCTGCTCACTCAATGTCTTTGAGCACTAGAGACTGATGTGCATGATAATCCCAGCATCAGTAGTTTTTTGAGATACTCAAACCACCCCATCTGGCACCAACAATCATTACATGGTCAAAGTAACAATTCTTCCCCATTCTGATGTTTGGTCTGAACAACTGTACCTCTTGACAATGCCTTCATGCTTTTATGCATGGAGATGCTGCCACATGATTGGCTGATTAGATATTTGCATTAACAAGTGTGCCTAATAGAGTGGCCATGGGGTGCTCCTTCACAGAGGCTGACATTTCTTAAATTAAACCAAAGTTATTCATTTCTTCAGTTCCCTCAATTACACAAACCTCAGGAGCTAAATTTAACATCACTATGGCAACTATTCCCAATAATGACACCTTTTAAAAATCATTTCAGTTAACTAAGCATAATTTTCACTTTTGCCCATGAATGGCTGCAACTGTCCTGCATGACATAGTTACTACAAAATGCAACGCCAACCTTAGAACAGGGAAGTAACAACTGAGGCATGCAAGCCTCCAGATCCAACAAAGTTGTGGTCTTCTTGGAAGAGGGAAGTTAACACTATTACCTATTATAAAGGCTACTAATTTGCCATTCTGTCCTTAACAACCACCTTATTTACTTACAGATGCAGTACAGAATAGGCCCTTACAACCCTTTGAGCCGCACTGCCCAGTGAACCTCCAATTTAATCTTAACCTAATCACAGGACAATTTACCATGACAAATGAACTTAACTGGTATGTCGAGCAGAAAGAGACACCAGCAGAGATGAGGGCAGGGCAGTAATTTCTGGGAACAATTTGGAAGGTGCAGCATTGAAGTAGCATTCTGAAGGCAGCATGATGCAAATGAGACTGATGAGAAGTCAAAGTCAACGTGGGGCATAGTTCCCCGAAGGTGGAATCTCATGGGGATAGGATGGTGAAGAAAGCTTTTGGTATGCTGGCCTTTATAAATCAGAGCATTGAGTACAGGAGTTGGGATGTAATGTTAACATTGTACAAGGCATTGGTAAGGCCGAATTTGGAGTATTGTGTACAGTTCTGGTCACCAAATTATAGGAAAGATGTCAACAAAATAGAGAGTGCAGAGAAGATTTACTAGAATGTTACCTGGGTTTCAGCACCTAAGTTACAGGGAAAGGTTGAACAAGTTAGGTCTTTATTCTTTGGAGTTGAGGGGGGACTTGATAGAGGTATTTAAAATTATGAGGGGGATAGATAGAGTTGACATGGATAGGCCTTTTCCATTGAGAGTAGGGTATATTCAAACAAGAGGACATGAGTTGAGAGTTAGGAGACAAAAGTTTAAGGGTAACAGGAGGGGCAATTTCTTTACTCAGAGAGTGGTAGCTGTGTGGAACGAGCTTCCGGTAGAAGTGGTAGAGGCAGGTTCGGTATTGTCATTTAAAGCAAAATTGGATAGGTAAATGGACAGGAAAGGAGTGGAGGGTTATGGGCTGAGTGCGGGTCGGTGGGACTAGGTAAGAGTAAACGTTTGGCACGGACTAGAAGGGCCAAGATGGCCTGTTTCCGTGCTATAATTGTTATATGGGAACAAAGAGGGTATATAATAGAGAAAAAAAACTCGTGGGAAGTTCGAGGATTGTAAAGCTTTTAAAAACAGAAAGCAACTACAAAAGTCACAAAGAGGGAAAAGATGGAATACGAAGGCAAGCTTGCCAAAAATATTAGAGAGGATACCAAAAGTTTCTTCAGATATATAAAGAGTAAATGAGAGGCGAGAGTAGATACTGGACCACTGGAAAATGATACTGCAGAGCTAGTAATGGGGGACAACAAAATGGCAGATGAAGTGAATAAGTATTTTGCATCAGAATTCACTGTAGATGACACTAGCGATATGCCAGAAGTTCAAAAGCACCAGGTGGCAAAAGTGAGCAAAGTTGCCATTCCAAGGACAAGGTGCTTGGTGAACTGAAAGGTCTGAAAGTAGATAAGTCACTTGGACCAGATTGCCCACACCCCAGGGTTCTGAGAGAGGCGGCTGAAGAGATTGTGGAGGCGTTGGTAACGATCAAGGATCAATGGATTCTGGAAAATTTAAAATGTCACTCCACTCTACAAGGGAGAGAGGCCGAAGGAAGGAAATTGTAAGCCAGTTGGTCGGGAAGATGTTGGGAGTCGATTGTTAAGGATGTGGTTTTGAGTACTTGGAGGCACACGGTAAAGTTGGCCAAGGTCAGCATGGGTTTCCTCAATTTTGCCTGACAAAGCTGTTGGAAGTAGCATAGACAAAGGAGAATTGGTATAAGCAAGGGGGTAATGCTGAGGCTTTACTGGGCACTGGTGAGGCCTCACTTGGAAGATTGGGAGTAGTTTCGGGCCCAGTATCTAAGAAAGGTTGTGCTGACATTGAAGAGAGTTCAAAGGAGGCTCACCAAATGATTCCAGGAATGAAAGGGTTACCAGATGAGGACGCATTGATGGCTCTGGGCCTGTACTCACTGGAATTAGAAGAATGAGCAGGGTGGAATGGGGTGGGGGGGGAGGGGGGTGGCAGATTTCATTGAAGCCTATCAAATGTTGTAAGTCCTCAACAGAGTGGATGTTTTCTGTGGTGGGGTGTCTAGGACCAGAGGGCACAGCCTCAGAATAAAGGAACACCCATTTAGAAAGGAGAGGAGCAGGAATTTCTTTAGCCAAGGAGTGGTGAATCTGTGGATTTTGTTGCCACAGGTGGCCGTGGAGGACAAGTCATTGAGTACATTTAAGGCAGAGGTTGATAAGATTCTCATCAGAGCATGAAGGGATACGGAGAGGAGGCAGGAGAATGGGGCTGAGGGGGAAAACGAATCAGTCATGATGAAATGGCGGAGCAGACTCGATGGGCCAAATGGCCCGATTCTGCCTCTATATCTTGTGGTCTTTGGAACGTGGAGGACCTGGAAGAAACCCACACATTCTACAGGGAGGATGTACAAAACCAGGACTGAACTCTGTACTCCGATGCCCCGAGCTGTAATAGTGTCATGTTACCATGACGCCCATTACACATTGCTTCCAGTGCAGGTCCCAACTCAGTAACCTTTTATGATGTAACTCCACCTCAAGGTTCCCCCCCCTTCATTCCAAAGTATACATTTTTAAAATTCTCTGTATAAAACACAGAACATTCAAGATATTTTTGTATTATTTCTTCGTTTAACATGAAAACATCTAGTTTTGATCCATTTATAAAAAAATGGAAAGTTCATGAGGTTATCAAGTAAATTTTAACCCGATTTGTGAGTAGAATGTCTCTCTCTCTCTCCAGCTCTTCCACCATGTGCCTATCACTTGTCATCTTGCTTTCCTACCACCTTTTTATTCTGGCTTCTTCCCCCTTCCCCTTCAGTCCTGGAGGAGGACTGGGAAGAGTCGAATGAAGAGCACTCAATGTAGGACGATGTACTCGATAGGCTGGCACAGGCTCAGTAGGCCCGAAGGACTGCTCCCTTTCTGTAATGAGGGACATGCATAGAACACTACAGCACAGTACAGGGCCTTCAACCCAAGGCACTTAACGGTTCAATGGCTCCATTTAATATCAGAAAATATATACAGTATAGAACACGAAATTCTTACTCCCTGCAGACATCAAGAGAAAACCTCCAAATGATGAATGACAAAAAAAAATCAGAGGAGCCCCAAAGCCTCCTGTCTCCCTCCCACCCGATCTGACCTTTAACCTCCTCCAAGAGGAATCTAGCCCTTCCCTCGTACATAGCCCTCCATTCTTCTATCATCCACAAGAGACTGAGTGCTCCTCATGTGTCTAACTGCGTTGCTGCCACAAAACAAGTTTCACTTCGAAAACACCAGAGATTCGGCAGGTGGGTGCTGGAAATCCAGAGCAATACACACAAACAAAATGCTGGAGGAACTCAGCAGGTCAGGCAGCATCTATGGAGAGGAATAAAGGGTCGACGTTTCAGGCAGAGGCATTTCTTCAGGACTTCACAGAAACTTCACTTCATAATCGGTTAGTGATAATAAACACAATGAAATAATCTGAATCTGTCTCTGAAACATAAGATCATATGACACAGGATCAAAGTTAGGCCATTCAGCCCACTGAGTCTGTTCTGCCATTCCATCATGGCTGATCTCAGATCCCACTCAATCCCATACATCTGCCTTCTTGCCATATCCTTTGATGCCTTGACCGATCGGAAACAATCAACTTCCGCCTTAAGTACACCCACGGACTTGGCCTCCACCACAGTCTGGCAGAGCATTCCTCAGACACACCACTCTTTGGTTAAAAAAATTCCTCTTTACCTCTGTTCTAAAAGGTTGCCCCTCAATTTTGAGGCTGTGCCCCCTAGATCTGGATACCCCTACCATAGGGAACATCCTCTCCACATCTAGTCCGTTCAACATTTGGTAGGCTTCATTGATCCCCATGGATTCTTCTAAATTCCAGAGAGTACAGGCCCAAAGCTGCCAGCCGCTCCTCGTATGTTAACCCCTTCATTCCCAGAACCATCCTTGTGAACTTCCTCTGGACTCTGTCCAATGAGGACACATCCTTTCTGAGATGTGGAGAGTTGACAATACTCTGTGTGGCCCGACTCGTGTCTTATAAAGGTTCAGCATTATCTCCTTGCTTTTGTATTCGATTCCCCTTGAAGTAAATGCCAACATTGCATTTGCCTTCTTTACAACCTGTAAACTAAGCTTTTGGGAAACTTGCACGAGGACTCCCAAGTCCCTCTGCACCTCCGATGTTTGAACCTTCTCCCCATTTAGATAATAGTCTGCACTAATGTTCCTTTCACCAAGATGCAGCATCATACATTTCCCAACACATGATAATACAGAAAAAAATCTGTATTACTATATGTACATTAAATAGTTAATTTAAAATTAGTGCAAAATAGAAATAAGTAGTGAGGTAGTGTTCATGGGTTCAATGTCCATTTAGAAATTGGTTGGCAGTGGGAAAGAAGCTGTTCCTGAATCAATGCGCGTGTTCCTTTAGGTCAGTGGTTCCCAACCTTTTCTATGCCCCACACCCCTAGGAAATGTTTGATTAATGTTCGCACCCCTTACAAAAGTAGTATCACATTTGAAGATGAAGTCTAATTTCTAATTTTTGAACCACAAATTGAACCATACAATACTGTGGGTGAACAAATTGAACTTAAAAATATAAGCTTTTAACTCAGTACATAAAATGCAAATATAAACTGAGCAATTAGATTTGAATTTATTCAGAAAAAGTTGTAAACAGTAAAATTAATCCCAATTGTGAACATAAAATTCAATGACTTCTTTGCTCCTGCTTCTCATTCATGATTTTGTCAAAGTGGGGAACTTCCTTGCTGACTGCGATCCGCAGGTCTGCCTGTGGATTCAGGCGATTCCTAGATTTTATCTTGATTGACAAAAGAGAACTGAATCCAGATTCACACAAGTATGTTGTTGCAAATGGAGTGAGGACACAGAGTGCTTTTCCACCAAGTCTTAGGAACATATCCAGTGCTGCACACCAAAACTCCTCCAAAGTCTTGCTTTCAAATTGCATTTCAAGAGCTCGATTTGTCCACAAATCAATAAGATCTTCCTTCAGCTCTTCATCATCTGACATTTTCTCCAAATTGTAGGAAGATGGATTCATGATCCATTCTTCTGAAATCTTCAGGTCTCCAGCAGCAAAATATCCATCAAACAATTCTGACAGCATTTACAAATGAGTCACAATTTCTTCACGCTTCTAGTGAAGGAAAGTTTGAGAGAATGCCTCTTTCCATCCTTTGACACCAAAGACGTAACTTTTCTTTGAAGGCATTCAACTTTTCACAAGCCTTCAATATGTTCATCCCTTTTCCTTGAAGAGAAACACTCAGGTCAATCATACAAGTGAAAATGTCAGCTAAGTAAGCCAGCATTTGAGTGAATTCCTGTGATTCCATTGCTCCAACCAGATCACATTCACACTCCTCCAGAAAAACTTTGATTTCTTCCCGCAGTTCAAATAAGCGGGTTAAAGCTTGTCCTCATGACAACCAACGGACTTCTGTGTGGAAAAGCAAAACTGAATGCTCACTTCCCAGATCCTCACAAAATGATTTGAAGATGCAATGGTCCAAAGCACGCCCCTTGATCCAGTTGATGATCTTCACACAAGTATCAACGACTTTCTTCAAATTTGGAGGCAATGTTTTTGATGCCAAAGCATGCCCATGAAGAAAACAATGGGTAACTTGCAAGTCTGGAATCTCCTTTTTCATCAATGCAGAAAAGCCAGATTTATTTCCAAGTATTGCAGGTGTCCTGTCAGTGCACACAGAACCAATGACTTCGATATCTAAATCATGTTTGGCAAAGACGTCTTTCACCAGCTGCATCACATCCTTTGCAGTTGTGTTTGTTTTCAGATCTTTACAAAACAGGAAATCTTCCTTCACAGCACCATCATTGACATACCTCACTAATGTGATGAGTTGACTACAACTGGAGATATCAGTTGACTCATCCAACTGAATAGAAATTTTAAGAGGACTAGCTCTGAAATCTGAGATGATTGGTCCAAAATATCTTCACTCAAATCACTGATTCAGTTGTGAGTGACATTTGATTGGGGCACCTGTTCAAATTATTTTCTTGCTTCTTTGCCCAGGATAATTGTTGCCATATCCAGTGCACATGGCTTGATGAGATCTTCTGCAATTGTATGGGACTTCTTGGATTTGGCCACTTTGTATGCCACTTGGTATGAAGCAAGAAGTAGTGACTTTTCAACAGAAACAAAACCTAATTTTGGAAGAGTTCCTTGTGAATCATAACGAGCTCTTTTGATTTTCAATGACCCAGCATCATGTCCTTCAACATCAGCTACGCCATGCTTGTTCTTGAAGTGCTCTTGAAGCTTGGATGGCTGCAGATTTGAGTTGGAAAACAATGCTACAAAGAATGCACTGGGGTTTTTGCAAGCCATCATTTCCTGTTGTGCACGTGAAACCAAAGTACACATAGTCATCATTTCATTTCCTTCTTTTTAACACGATGAATGGTTAATGAAGGGAAAAATATGAGCTAATGAGAAAAACTATCTGACCAAGTCAGGGATGACCGCTTTACTCAACCAGACATGCCTATAGAAAAGTATCGTGAGAAATACGCTTTTGAATATTATATTACGATATTATCTGCGGTTAAGTCAAGATAAATCGTCAGGTGGAAATGCTACGGGGACATGATGCGAATTATTAGGCTACTCTCTATTGAATTTACACACCCATTTCCGATGATTACCGGAGATATGAACTCCCATCACATGATTCAAAATCATTGGTGCTAACCATGATACCTCCTCAACGAACACAATTAAAAAACCTTTTAAGAAGCAAAAAACCTTTGAAATTCAAAAACTTCTTTAATGCATTGAGACAAATACGAATGAATGACATCAGCTGCTTTTTTAATCAAAATATAGCTTTTTAAAAATTTTTATAATTGAATAATTTACCTACTGTCTGCAGGTTTGGTTTTAACTCGAAGTCGTAACTCAATGGTTGATTTGGGAGATACTGTGGCGACCCATTTCCTGGCACATCCGAACCGGCTCACAATAGCCTACGGGGGTTTGCGAGCACAGAGCTTTGGAGCCTCTGTGCCACGGGGGGGCAAGTTGAGGGAGGCTTAAAAGTGAGGTTGAGGATTTCGAATAAAGTTTTTTCCTTCGACTGCAGTTACCGACTCCGTGTTGTAATTTTAGCGCTGCATGTAGCGCACTGCTACAATATAAAGATTTTGGCATTATGAGATGATTTTTAACTCTGAGATGTAACCTTCTAGCTAACTCTGACGAGACTCCTCGACTCTGAGGTGCGACTTCCCAGGTAACACTGATGAGAATCCTCAATGCTGACTTGGGCAGCGGGAGACTGGAGTGAGTTTACGTCTCTCTCGACTCGGGCAGCGGGAGACCGGAGTGAGCTTACGTCTCTCTCGACTCGGGCAGCGGGAGACCGGAGTGAGCTTACGTCTCTCTCGACTCGGGCAGCGGGAGACCGGAGTGAGCTTACGTCTCTCTCGACTCGGGCAGCGGGAGACCGGAGTGAGCTTACGTCTCTCTCGACTTGGGCAGCGGGAGACCGGAGTGAGCTTACGTCTCTCCCGACTCGGGCAGCGGGAGACTGGAGTGAGTTTACGTCTCTCCTGACTCGGGCAGAGGGAGACTGGAGTGAGTTTACGTCTCTCCCGACTCGGGCAGCGGGAGACAGAAGTGAGTTTACGTCTCTCTCGACTCGGGCAGCGGGAGACTGGAGTGAGTTTACGTCTCTCTCGACTCGGGCAGCGGGAGACCGGAGTGAGCTTACGTCTCTCTCGACTCGGGCAGCGGGAGACTGGAGTGAGCTTACGTCTCTCTCGACTCGGGCAGCGGGAGACTGGAGTGAGTTTACGTCTCTCTCGACTCGGGCAGCGGGAGACTGGAGTGAGTTTACGTCTCTCTCGACTCGGGCAGCGGGAGACCGGAGTGAGCTTACGTCTCTCTCGACTCGGGCAGCGGGAGACTGGAGTGAGTTTAGGTCTCTCTCGGACAGAGGGAGACTGGAGTGAGTTTAGGTCTCTCTCGGACAGAGGGAGACTGGAGTGAGTTTAGGTCTCTCTCGGACAGAGGGAGACCGGAGTGAGTTTACGTCTCTCTCGACTCGGGCAGCGGGAGACTGGAGTGAGTTTACGTCTCTCTCGACTCGGGCAGCGGGAGACTGGAGTGAGCTTACGTCTCTCTTGACGCGGGCAGCGGGAGACTGGAGTGAGCTTACGTCTCTCTCGACTCGGGCAGAGGGAGACTGGAGTGAGTTTAGGTCTCTCTCGGACAGAGGGAGACTGGAGTGAGTTTACGTCTCTCTCGACTCGGGCAGCGGGAGACTGGAGTGAGCTTACGTCTCTCTCGACTCGGGCAGAGGGAAACTGGAGTGTGCTTGGGACAAACGTTACTACCACTTCTCAAGGCACACTGGCAGCTGGCTGAGTGATGACTCGTGACTCGCCACTCAAGCACACAAGCCACTCTTTGTCGCACCCCCTGGGGGTGCGGGCACCCCAGGTTGGGAACCCCTGCTTTAGGCTCTTTCACCTCCTACCTGACGGCAACAATGAGAAGAGGGCATGTCCTGGATGGTGGAGGTCCTTAATGATGGTCGAGGCACAGAAGTAGTCACGGTCTTCCACTGCACCAAGGAAGACCCCAGTTTGTGACGACTGCTCGTACCACAGGACCCAGACTTTTAAGGTCAAGAGAGTTGAACTGTACCAGTGCAATGGGTTTTCCCACTTCCAAAATTCTCCCACGCAGGTCTCCTGACATTGTTGGATATGACGGAGAACCAGCCGTAATGATGTAACTTTTTTACGTTCGTGCCCAAGTCAACAATACTCATAGGAATCTCAGAACTTTGAACCAGCTTCCACATTGTAACACCCTCCCTCCAGGCATCCAGCTCAGAACTTGCTCAACAAGGTGAATCAGTCTCGTAGAAAATCCTTATTGCTCAACATGGCAAAGCTCCTAGAAACCTATCTGCAAGTTTTCGGGGATTCCCCAACGGGCTGGCATCTGACTCACTCATCACGGGATAGACAGCTGGACCCGCGGGTAGCTTTCTGGTTGCACCCATGCTGCAGAGCGTCTTGCTGCCTTTAAACTCACCGAGTCTATCAGGGAATTCTATTGCCGGTGCACAACCGCGCATTAACGCAATGCTTCCGCGCACATGAGCTTCGTTGCTGCGCAGCTGGGATTGGACGCAGCTAGAAAAGGTTTATGAAAGGCGAAAAGATCTTCTTTGTTGTACTCTATTCATTATACCCTTCAATTGATAGATAAAATGAAAAGTACAAGTTTTTTCAGTTATCATTCTAAATATTCAAAGTACGGATATTAAAAAAAAACATCTAAAGTGCTGCGCAGTTTTCAGGCCATGTAAAAATTGCCCGCTCAGTTGTTGCAGGCATTCCCTGGGTTACCCACACTTGACCTTCTATACACCCTGATCGAACAAGCATTTGGGCAGGATGGGAGCAAATGTGCCGGCTTCTGCCAGGCTGCAGCCGCCTTCTGCCGGGTGGGAAATGAGGCATGTCCGCGTGCCTCCCCTCTGCAGCAATCGGTGTGAAGCGGAGTGCTGAGCAGATTCACTCACTGGGTTGGCAGCTGCTCTTCCCGGGACCTTGCACTATTCTGATTCACTCCAGTTACCAACTTCCTCCGAGATTGGGACCCTGCAATAACCTCCACCAAGTAACATATATAACTGTGTTTGGGCAACATTCAACAGTCTGGAACGTCTGCTCGACTGTCACTAAAGCCTCATGGACTATCCGTGTTCTACTTTAACTCGCGAAACAAAAGATTTGGCAGACACCATTATTTTTCCTCAAGCCTCGTGCATTTTGGTCCACGGCAGCACAGAAGGGGAAAGAAAGTCTGTGCATGAAGCTTCTCTCCTTAACGGCAAAAGCGCATCATGGCAGAGAGGTCATCAAGGACCCTCTCCCCGCCACCACCACCCAGGTCAGGCTCTCGTCTCACTGCTGCCATGCAGGAGGTGGTACAGGAACCTCAGTTCCCACACCACCAGCTTCAGGAACAGTAATTACTCTTTAACCATCAGACTTCCGAACCACTGCGTATAATTTCACTCACCTCAGCACTGAACACAACCTATGGACTCACTTTCCAGGACTCTGCAACTCACCTTTTCTGTATTACTTATTATTATTTTTTGAATTTGCGCAGTTTGTCAATAAACTGACACAAGCACATTGTTTGCTACTGATAGCGTGCAGCTTTCTGTTGGTTTTTTTTTGTATTTCTTTGCTCCACTATGAATGCCTGCAAGGAAGTGAATCCCAGAGTAGTAGCTGGTGACATATACGCACTTCGATGACTTTACTTTGAACTTTGAAACTACGATGTCTTGAGCTTTCCGAGCCACACCCATGAGCTGCACGGACTGTGAGTGCTCCAATAAAGGAGCATCACGGCACTCACTGGGAACTAGATCTGCTCCGCACAAATCTGGAGAGGGCGAATCTAGGAGCAGAGGGCACAGCCTCAGAGTGCAAGAGAGATGAGGAGGAATTTCTTCAACCAAAGGATGGTAAACCTGTGGAATTCATTACCACAAACAGCTGTGCCAGCCGAGTCAGCGAGTTTATTTCAAGCAGGGGTTGCGAGGTTATTGATTAATCAGGCTGCCAAAGGTTACACAAAGCAGGAGAATGGGGTTGAGAGGGATAATAAATCAGTCATGATGGAATGGTGGAGCATTCTCGATGGGCCAAATGGGCTAATTCTGTTCCTACGGCTATGCTGGCCATCCACGAGTCCTCCATTTGTCTCACTTTATTCTTCTTAGATTCCCTTTAAACCCTGCAGAGTTAAACTAGTGTTTATCTTCTTACTGCCCAGTGGCAGGGAGGTCCTCCATCTCTGGTGGTGTTCATGGCTTCCTTTCAGATTTCTGTCAGTCACACGGGTCCCAGGAAACCCTACAAGTTTGTCTCCCTAGTTCTGATGAAGCATGCTTAAACGTTAAATTTTTCTCTCTCCAGTCACCGTCTAATCGGAGGCCTTGCTGGACTTTGTTTTCGTTTTACAGTTTTCCATTTCCATTACTTTGTGCTGTCTCGACACTGTTGACTGTACTCGTACTTCGGCCCAACTTGTTCTGCTGATCAAGATGGCATCTAAGCTGGACCCGTATCCCTCCATTCCTATTCATACACCCGTCCAGAGGGGTGTATAGGTTGTCACGGGAGGGGCAACGCCCATTCCAGGGCAGCTCACTCACCTTTGGTGCCCACCGGGCACTAGGCTCTCACTTGCATCCCCAAGTAGCTCTTTGCCAGTGATGGTGGTCACACCTATTAACCAAATGAGGGCATCCTGCAGCCTTGTACCCCGGTGAAATAGGGCCATGCCTGTCCCAGCGCACGACATCAGCTCTGGGGGGGACTGGGCAGACGAGATCCAAAGGCCAGGAAGGCGGTTCTACAGCGCTCTGTGGGGAGAGGAGGGCACGACAAGGCACAGAGGACGTCGTGGTCATCCGCCGCAAACAAGGGTGACCCAAGTTTGTGACGCTTGTTCGTACCACTAGACCCGGACTTCTGAGGTCCAGTGCGAGGGCTTTTCCGCTTTAAAAACCCTCCCACACAGGCTTCCTGTCACTGTCAGACACAACAGACAGCCACCACCTCGACGTACGATGTCTATTAAACGTTGTTACTGTAAGTGCTGAAACCACAACCGTGTGCACTGGCAGCCTGTTCCAGGTATTCACCACCCTCTGCGTGGAGATCCCCCTTTTAAATCTTTCCCCGTCACCTTAAATCTACGCCCTCCTCCGCAGAAGAGAACCATCTTCAAGTGGAGTTGAACACCTCCACTCAATCTACCAAAAGCGGGACTTTATGGTGGCCAAATATTTTATTACAATTCCTGTACTGACATGTTGGTCCATGGCCTCCTCTTGTGTAAAGATGAGGCCACCCTCAGGGTAGAGGAGCAACACTTTGGATTCTGTTAATGTAGCCTCCAACATGATATCATGAATATTGACCTCCTCCTTGTCAAAATACTTTGCCTCCCCTTCTCTATTCCCCATTCTGGCCTGTTAGCCACCCTCACCTGGCTGTCCCTTCCCCTTGGGTCCTCTCCTCCTTTCCTCTCTGCTCTATCAGATTTCTCTTCTCCAGTCCTTGACCTTTCCCATCCACCCAGCTTCATCTATCACTTTCTAGCTGTCCTCCCTCCCCTCACCAACTTTTATATTCTTCCTCCTTCCTTTCCAGCCCTCAAGAAATATCTTGGCCCAAAACGTCACCTGTTTGTTCATTTCCACGGATGCTGCCTGACCTGCTGAGTTCCTCCAGCATTTTGTGTGTACCTCCAGTTACTGTTTCACTCTCTCTGGAGGGAAGGACTGTACGTTCATCTTATCTACATCCCTCATGATTTTAAAAACCTGCTATAGACACTCCTCATGATAATATGCTCAACGCTACTCCTCAATCTCCTACACTCGAAGGAATAAAGTCCCAGCCTGCTCTAGTTCTCCCTGTAACTCAGACCCTTGAGCCCTGGCAACATTCTAGTTAAATCTTCTTGGTGAACCTTGCACTTTGGCCAGAAAATTAGGCCATTTGACCCATCAAATCTACTCTACTTGATTATGACTGATTTATTTTCCCTCTCAACCCCATTCGTCTATGATGTGCTTACTAATTAAGAACCGATCAACTGCTGCTTTAAATATACCCAATGACTTGGTCTCCACAGCTATCTGTGGGAATGAATTCCACAGATACACCACCCTCTGGCTAAAGAAATTCCTCCTCATCTAAAGGGACATCCTTCTATTCTGAGGCTGTCCCCTCTGGTCCTTGACTCCCCCACTATAGGAAACATCCTCTCCACATCCACTCTATCTGTGTCCTCTGGTCCTTGACTCCCCCACTATAGGAAACATCCTCTCCACATCCACTCTATCTGTGTTCTCTGGTCCCAGACTCCCCCACTATAGGAAACATCCTCTCCACATCCACTCTATCTGTGTCCTCTGGTCCTAGACTCCCCCACTACAGGAAACATCCTCTCCACATCCACACTATCTGTGTCCTCTGGTCCCGGACTCCCCCACTATAGGAAACATCCTCTCCACATCCACTCTATCTGTGTTCTCTGGTCCCAGACTCCCCCACTATAGGAAACATCCTCTCCACATCCACTCTATCTGTGTCCTCTGGTCCTAGACTCCCCCATTATAGGAAACATCCTCTCCACATCCACTCTATCTGTGTCCTCTGGTCCTAGACTCCCCCACTATAGGAAACATCCTCTCCACATCCACTCTATCTGTGTCCTCTGGTCCTAGACTCCCCCACTACAGGAAACATCCTCTCCACATCCACACTATCTGTGTCCTCTGGTCCTAGACTCCCCCACCATAGGAAACATCCTCTCCACATCCACTCTATCTGTGTCCTCTGGTCCTAGACTCCCCCACTACAGGAAACATCTTCTCCACATCCACTCTATCTGTGTCCTCTGGTCCTAGACTCCCCCACTATAGGAAACATCTTCTCCACATCCACTCTGTGTCCTCTGGTCCTAGACTCCCCCACCATAGGAAACATCCTCTCCACATCCACTCTATCTGTGTCCTCTGGTCCCAGACTCCCCCACTATAGGAAACATCCTCTCCACATCCACTCTATCTGTGTCCTCTGGTCCCAGACTCCCCCACTATAGGAAACATCCTCTCCACATCCACTCTATCTGTGTCCTCTGGTCCCAGACTCCTCCACTATAGGAAACATCCTCTCCACATCCACTCTGTCTGTGTCCTCTGGTCATAGACTCCCCCACTATAGGAAACATCCTCTCCACATCCACTCTGTCTGTGTCCTTTGGTCCTAGACTCCCCCACTATAGGAAACATCCTCTCCACATCCACTCTATCTGTGTCCTCTGGTCCTAGACTCCCCCACTATAGGAAACATCCTCTCCACATCCACTCTGTCTGTGTCCTTTGGTCCTAGACTGTCCCACTATAGGAAACATCCTCTCCACATCCATTCTATCTGTGTCCTCTGGTCCCAGACTCCCCCACTATAGGAAACATCCTCTCCACATCCACTCTATCTGTGTCCTCTGGTCCCAGACTCCCCCACTTTAGGAAACATCCTCTCCACATCCATTCTATCTGTGTCCTCTGGTCCCAGACTCCCCCACTATAGGAAACATCCTCTCCACATCCACTCTATCTGTGTCCTCTGGTCCTAGACTCCCCCACTATAGGAAACATCCTCTCCACATCCACTCTATCTGTGTCCTCTGGTCCCAGACTCCTCCACTATAGGAAACATCCTCTCCACATCCACTCTGTCTGTGTCCTCTGGTCATAGACTCCCCCACTATAGGAAACATCCTCTCCACATCCACTCTGTCTGTGTCCTTTGGTCCTAGACTCCCCCACTATAGGAAACATCCTCTCCACATCCATTCTATCTGTGTCCTCTGGTCCCAGACTCCCCCACTATAGGAAACATCCTCTCCACATCCACTCTGTCTGTGTCCTTTGGTCCTAGACTGTCCCACTATAGGAAACATCCTCTCCACATCCATTCTATCTGTGTCCTCTGGTCCCAGACTCCCCCACTATAGGAAACATCCTCTCCACATCCACTCTATCTGTGTCCTCTGGTCCCAGACTCCCCCACTTTAGGAAACATCCTCTCCACATCCATTCTATCTGTGTCCTCTGGTCCCAGACTCCCCCACTATAGGAAACATCCTCTCCACATCCACTCTATCTGTGTCCTCTGGTCCTAGACTCCCCCACTATAGGAAACATCCTCTCCACATCCACTCTATCTGTGTCCTCTGGTCCCAGACTCCTCCACTATAGGAAACATCCTCTCCACATCCACTCTATCAGTGCCCTCTGGTCCTAGACTCCCCCACTATAGGAAACATCCTCTCCACATCCACTCTATCCAGGCCTTTCAAAATTTGACAGGCTTCCATGAGATCCCCACCATTCCTCTAAACTCCAGTGAGTACAGACCCATCAAAGACTCCCAATACATTAACCCCTTCATTGCCAGGATAATTCTTGTAACCTTCCTCTGATCTTCTCCAATGCCAGAACATAATTGCCCAGATACATTTTATGTATTGTTTTGAGATACAGAACAGTAACATGGCCTCCTGGCCCAACAAGTCTATTCCACCCAGTTATATCCACTTGACCAATTAACCTACTAATCTGTACTTCATTAGAATATGAAGAAAGCCAGGGAGAACGTACAAACTCCTTCCAGACTGCAGCAGGAATTTAACTGGGGACACGGGCGCTGTACAGTGTTATACTAACTGCTATGCTACCATGCCACCCCTGACTTTTAGGGAAAGGTTGTTAAGATTAAGTCTTAAGGGGGCAGTTTTTAAATCAAGTTAAGATGAACGTACAGTCTTTCCCTCCAGAGAAAGTGAAACAAACAGTAACTAGATTAAGACTTAAGAGTAGGGAAATGAGGGGAGATTTGATAGAGGTATACAAAATTATCAGGGGGTACAGACAGGGTGAAAGCTTGTTTGCTTTTTCCACTGAGGTTGGGCGAGACTAGATTTAGGGTGAAATGTGAAGTATTTAAGGGAAATTCGATGGGTAAATTCATTCAGAGGGTGGTGTGAGTGTGGAACGAGCTGAGGCCCAAAACCAGGGTCCAGTTGTGGTCTAACCAATGCCTTCTCATCAACTCTGCAGCCTCCTAGCAAACAAGGAACCCTAACCAGTTACTCTAGTCAGGGGATGCACATGTCCAACACGGAATTCTTGAAACTTTCTAGGAGTTCTGGGTTAAGACACGTCTTTGGTATTTGGTGCCATCTCTTCGCTCAACCATGGTTTCACCACACGATTGGACTTGTCAACCTGCAGCACGTCGAGGCCCACCGTGTGGTGGCTACCCGTGCAGCAGCCTCCCAGAGTCGCACTCCATTACAGGAATCCACCCCAAAATCCCCATTATGTGCATCTCAGATCAGCCTCTGACCGACCTGAGAGAACGCACCACCAACAACAGCTAGATCACCTTCATCTTTTCACGCACGGTTAGAGTCACAACGCACTGCAGCACTAAACCAGGCCCTTCAGCCCATCTAGTTCCTGCTGGGCTTCCTCTGCCTAGTATTAGCTACCTACAGGTGGACCATAGCCCTTCCCTCCCCTCTCATTCTTGTACCTATCCAAACTTCTCTTCAATTGTTACAATTGACCTCACCTCTACCACTTCTGCTGGCAGCTTGTTAGACACCGTTAAGATACCCCTCAGATGTACCTTAAAATTTCACCTTTCACCCTCAACCGAGTCTCACAAACCTGCCTATACCCCTCAAGTTTTGTATTCCTCTATAAAACCCCCCTCATTCTCTTGTGCCAACCTATTCAATGTTTCCCTATAACTTGGGTCAAGCCCCAGCAACGTCCTTGTAAATTTTCTCCGAACCCTTTCAAATACTTTTCCTGTAGGTAGGTGACCAGAACTGTACACAATACCCCAAATTCAACTTCACCAGAACATTGCGATTCCTGTGCTGCTGCATCATACCGTCCTGCAACCCCACCAAAGCTGCCCCTCTTGCAGGCCAACCATCACTCTAAGCAAGAGATTAGCTTTTTAAAAAGCCTGAAAACCGCATGGTACCTGAACGAAACATTGCACAAAATAAAATCCCAGCTGCGTGGTGACGAAGGCCACGTGCGTGGGAGCATTTCAGTCACGCGCGGCTGCGCGCCCCTACAGCTTTACAATGGACAGCATTGTAACTCACTGCATCACGGTCAGTAGTATGGGGGTGGGGGGGGGGGGGCTCCTGCTCAGGATAGAAATAAACTGCAGTGAGCTTGTAAAATTAGTCAGCCCCATCATGGGCTCCAGCCTCCATCGTATCCAAGGCACCTTTAAGGAGGGGCGCCTCAGGAAAGTGGCACTCATCATTATGGACCTCCACTCCCACCCGGGACCTTCCCTCTCCTCATTGTTACCATCAGGGAGGGGGTACAGGAGCCTGAAGGCACACACTCAGCGATTCAGGAACAGCTTCTTCCCCTCTGCCATCCGATTTCTGAATGGACATTGAACCCATGAACACTACCTCACTACTTTTCGTTTTTGCACTAAATTTTAGTTAAACTATTAATATACACTGCAAGTCAGTTTCTTTTTCTCTATTATGTATTGCACTGCTCCCACAAACGTACGCTGGTGGTATTAAATCTGAATCGGAGCTCTGACTGTTGTGTAGCTCACCGACCCGTCCTGTACACCCACCACCCACCGTCATTACCGATTGTCAAACAGAACGGCGCCCCAGACAGCACCATTACCCTGCCAAGGTAATGGGGAGGTGGGGGTGGGGAGAGAAAGGTTAGGTGGGTTGATAAGACCATGGAGACGAGGACACTCATAAGCCAGGCAGGGAGGGGGGGGGGAGAGGTGGGGAGGAGAAGACCAGGGCACCCAAAGGCGGGGTGGGGGGGGGGGGTGGAAGACCAGGGCACCCAAAGGCGGGGGGAGGGGGTGGAAGACCAAGGCACCCAAAGGCGGGGGGGGGGGGGGAGGTGATGGTGAGAGGCAAAAGATGGAGAGCGCGAATGTGGGGCGGTGAGAAAGAGGAGTTAGGAGGTAGCCGAAACTTCTTTTGAGAGGTACAGAAAGGGAAAGCCAAGCGGTACTCGGATCGGTGCCGGTCCGGCCCCTCACCGCACTCACCCGAGTGTCCGGAGCGGAGAGCCCGGCCCGGTGTCCGGAGCGGAGAGCCCCGTCCAGCGGCGGCCCGAAACTCGCCGCAAACTTGTTACAATGAGCCGGGCGAGCGCGCATGCGCCGCAGCCAGACTCGCCGCCTCACTTCCTAGTCGCGAAGGGGTCGATGTCCGATGTCCGATGTCCGATGTCCGATGTCCGATGTCCGATGTCCGATGTCCGATGTCCTCCGGCCAGGCTCACCCCCGATCCCGGTGTTTGGAACAGCGCGATTTGCTGAGCTACGGACCCAAATAGATCCCAGTGGGCAACGCCGAGTTCACTTTTTTAAAAAAAAAGTAAACCCAATTAAAACGCTGGCAGAGAGAGAGAGCGTTACCAGTTAAGCAAGAGAGTTGTAAAAAGCTAACGAAAGCTAGGAAGGGAAGCTGGCGTATTTACCTGCCCGGGTTTCTGTGAAACTCCACACCCAAACACCGTGGTCGACACTGAGTCGATCAGCTACAGGACCTCCCTCTACGAACAGAGCCCACATCCTGTAAATGGGCCGAAATACAATGTAGAAATTTCCTCTCCAAGAAGAGAAAACCCCTAAAGGCAGCTGGCGGAAGAAGAAAAAAAAACTCCCGGTGGAGGAATTTCCATTGTGCCCTGTACAATGCCCTAAGCTCAGTCAGTCTGAAGCATCGGTGCGGAGGGACAGTTAATCACTTCAGCCACTGGACTGACTCACAGCGACCCGCTAACACCCATTTACACTACTACCTGCACTTTACCTCTGTGGCAGCCCTTCTGTTTGTCATTTACTGCTCTTCCCACCGCTTTTTCACTAATTGTCGTCTAGCTTTTAAAATATCTTTAGTTCGTGCGTGTGGACACACAGTGGCCACTTTATTAGGTACACCTGTACGCCTGCTCCTTGATGCAAATATCTAATCAGACAATCACGTGGCAGCGACTCGGTGGGTAAAAGCATGCAGACATGGTCAAGCGGTCCCGTTGCATTATTTGGTACACAAAGTATTGGTTTATACGTCTCCTTCTTCTGCACAGAGAGGTGTTGAGGGGAACGAGTGGGTTGATTGTTTAGCTGTTAGAAGTTCAGCAACATATAGGTGGCATATGTTGTGAAATTAGTTGTCTGTTGTACAAGGCAATACATGATGGATATAGAAAATAATGAATTATAGTAAGGTGTATATGCATGCATTTTAAATAGCTAAGTTCAAATGCAACAAAAATAAATTTTAAGAGGTAGTGAGGTGGTGTTCATGGGTTCAATGTCCGTTCAGAAATCGGATGGCAGAGGGGAGGAAGCTGTTCCTGAATCGCTGTGTGTGTGTGTGTGTGTGTGTGTGTTGGAGAGCATATTGACTGGGCGCATCAAGCCTGGTATAGAAACACCAAAGCCCTTAAACGGAAAATCCTACAAAAAGTAGTGAACATGGCCCAGTCCAGCATGGATAAAGCCCTCCCCAAAACTGAACACATCTACAAATAGCACTATCATAGGAAAGCAGCATTCATCATCGGGGACCCATGCCACCCAGGTCATGCTCTTTTCTCGCTGCTGCCATCAGGAAAAAGGTACAGGAGCCTCAGGACTTGCACCACCGGGTTCAGAAACAGTTATTACCCCTGAATCATCAGGCTCTTGAACCAGAGGGGATAACTTCACTCACCCCATCACTGAAATGTTCCCACAACCTATGGACTCACTTTCAAGGACTCTTCATCTCATTTTCTCAATAATTATTGCTTTTTTATTATTGTTATTATTTCCTTTTTTCTCTTTCTTTATGTATTATGTGTTACGTAACCCCTGTTTCCATCCAAGGGGTCAGTGTGGACATGGTGGAGGATTACAAATACTTGGGGATAAGAATTGACAATAAACTGGACTGGTCAAAGAACACTGAGGCTGTCTACAAGAAGGGTCAGAGCCGTCTCTACTTCCTGAGGAGACTGAGGTCCTTTAACATCTGCCGGACGATGCTGAGGATGTTCTACGAGGCTGTAGTGGCCAGTTCTAACATATTTGCTGTTGTGTGCTGGGGCAGTAGGCTGAGGGTAGCAGACACCAACAGAATCAACTAACTCATTCGTAAGGCCAATGATGTTGTGGGGGTGGAACTGGACTCTCTGATGGTGGTGTCTGAAAAGAGGATGCTGTCCAAGTTGCATGCCATCTTGGACAATGACTCCCGTCCACTCCATAATGTACTGGTTAGGCACAGGAGTACATTCAGCCAGAGGCTCATTCCACCGGGAGGTAACACTGAGTGTCATAGGAAGTCATTCCTGCCTGTGGCCATCAAACTTTACAACTGCTCCCTCGGAGGGTCAGACACCCTGAGCCAATAGGCTGGTCCTGGACTAATTTCCACTTGGCATAATTAACTTATTATTATTTAACTATTTATGGTTTTATATTGCCATTTCTTCACTATTCTTGGTTGGTGCGACTGTAACGAAACCCAATTTCCCTCGGGAACAATAAAGTATGTCTGCCTGTCTGTATTAGCAGTTTTTTTTTGCACATTGGTTGTTTACCCTCCCTGTTGGGCGTGGTTTTTCCCTGATTCTATCATGGTTCCTGTATTTACTGTAGATGCCCACACAAAAATGAATCAGGGTTGTGTATGGTGATGTATACGTATTTGCACAAATTTACTTTGAACCTGAAAAATGCACAAAATTCACTTGATTTGGCAACCACAGATTTGTCATGAAAGGCGTCAAATGCACAGAAGATTGATAAGAAAGAAGAATTTTTAAAAGCAGAAGGAAGGACAGTAGTGTAGTGGTCAATGCAGTGCTTTACGGTGCCAGTGGCCCAGGTTCAATTCCCGCTGCTGTCTGTACGTTCTTCCCATTCAAAGTTCGAAAAAAAAGACCATCAAGCGCCCAATGTGCCACGAGAGAGAAAAAAAACAAATTGTGTCAACAATAAAAATGAGAATTCAGAACAAAAGCAGACATCTCACCCTGTAAAAACTCATTTCAGGGAGGTAGCACCACCCCCCATATCCCCCCACCCCCAGTCAACCTCCAAGGGTGTATGTATACAGGACATTTATTATATTATATTATGTTATCATGGAGTCATTCTTTAATTCTATTAGAACTTTAAGCAAGTCTGCAGGGAGTTTGGCCTCATCACATAGGACATCAACAGAGTAGCTCCTCAGCAGCTAGACAGCCAGTTTAAACAACGTTTGCTATGCTAGTGAATGAATGACAACTGTTAATCTCAGCTCAACATGTCTTTTACATTTTAACCCACCGTGGGCAATAGAAAAGTCACTGTTGCAAACAGTGCAGCGAGCAACACTGTCATTAGTTTTGAGGTCGACTTTAAAGCCCGCCCCCAGAGAAAAACGATAGGTCTACTTAGCACGAAGAGGATGCTCCCTCTCAAAAAAAAATCGATTTCTGGGATATTGTACATAATTTGTCAGGCAGCCGCTATCGATATGCGGGAGACTCCCGGAGCTTCCGGGAGAGGTGGGATGTCTGGTATGGGTAGAGCGACTGGACCGTGAGGGAGGCTCTGGGGTTCTTGTTTTAGGTGTTTGCAGTGTAAAGCAGGGGTGGGTGCAGCTTGACACCCTGCGCCCAGGAGCACTTTTCCAACAGGTGGCCGTGGACAGTGCTGGCAAAGAGGATGCCAAGATGCCGAGAGGTGACTATCGCGCTCATTGTCGACCTGGCTCTTGTCCATAAGATATCGGAGCAGAATCCGGCCCTTCGAGCCTGCTCAGCCACTTCATCGCGGCCGATCCGTTCTCCCTCTCGGCCCCAATCTGCTGTCTCCCCCGTATCCCTTCATGTTGAGGCTGATCAAGAATCTATGTACCCAACAATCTGGCCCCTCACTCTAATTGAATTGACTTCATTTCTTACATCCTTCACGTATGTTCCTGGTTGGTGGGGCTCTAATATCAGCGCCGGACTCCAGGGCGAAGATTCCTGAGTTCGAATCCAAGTCAGATTGAGCATCGAGCTAGCAAAAACAAGAATAGGTTGCTACGGAAACACCGTCATGGCGGTGCCCCGCTAACCCCACTGCCCAGTTAAGGGTTATCTTTCTTCTTCTTCTTCACATACATGAGGACTCAAAATCTTTACGTTACGTCTCTGTCCAAACGTGCAATGTGCAATCATTGTAATTTATAATAAATTGAACAGTCAGTGTAACATAGAAATACAGCATGAGTTAATCAGTCTGATGGCCTGGTGGAAGAAGCTGTCCCGGAGCCTGTTGGTCCCGGCTTTTATGCTGTGGTACCGTTTCCCGGACGGTAGCTGCTGAAATAGATCGTGGCTGGTGTGAGTCAGGTCCCCAGTGATCCTTCGGGCTCTTTTTACACACCTGTCTCTGTAAATGCCCTGAATCATGGGAAGTTTACAACCGCAGATGTGCTGGGCTGTTCCCACCACTCTCTGCAGAGTCCTGCGATTGAGGGAGGTACAGTTCCCAGACCAGGCAGTGATGCAGCCAGTCAGGATGCTCTCGATTGTGTCCCTGTAGAAAGTTCTTAGGATTATGGGGCCCATATCAAACTTCTTCAACTGTCTGAGGTGAAAGAGGCGCTGTCGTGCCTTTTTCATCACACAGCTGGTGTGCACAGACCAAGTAAGGTCCTCGGAGATGTGGGTGCCAAGGAACTTAAAGCTGTTCACCCTCTCAACCCCAGATCCATCGATGTCAATAGGGGTTAGCCTGTCTCCATTCCTCCTGTAATCCACAACCAGCTCCTTTGTTTTTGTGACATTGAGGGAGAGACCTCTCATTCTTCTGAATTCCAGTTGAGTTCTGGCCCAGAGACATCAAACGCTCTTCATACGACAATCCTTCATTGCCAGAATCATTTTCGTGAACCTCCTTTGAACTCCTTCCGACGTCAGGGCATTCTTTCTAAGATAAGGGGCCCCAAAACTGCTCATGATACTCCAAGTTAGGCCTCACCAGTGCTTTATAAAGCCTCAACATTGCACAGTCGTGGTTTTTGAATGTTGGGGGCGGGCAGAGCTCTTTGGTGGGGACAATCTGGTGGAGAATCTCAGTCTTCCACGTATTTGGTGTGAGACCTACCCAATCATTTGCCCTAAAGAAGGATTAGGGAGCCCCCGTGTGTGCATTCACACACTTTGCATACTGTGTCTCAATCTCTGAAGTTGGGTTTGCGAGCAGAGAGTAAGAGGTCCAAAGTCAAAGTCAAGTTCATTATCAAAACTCTTACGCTGTGATTCATTTTCTTGCTGGCATTTCGAGGAGAATAGAGAAAATAGAGGTAAGTGGAGAAACACAATAGAGTTTGTGAAATATAAACGAAGATGTGCAAAAAGAAGGCAAATGGAGCAAACAAAAATAGTACTGAGAACATGAGGCGTAAAGTCCCTGAAAGCGGGTCTGTAGCTTGCCAGAGAGGCAGTGAGTGAGGTTATCCACGCCGGATGGTTTGCAGGGTAATAACAGCCCCTGAACCTGGTGGTGTGGGGCCTAGAGCTCCTGTATCTCCCTCCTGACAGTGGGAGTGAGAAGAGAGCATGGTGGTGGGGTGTGGGGGGGTGCCTTTGACGATGGATGATGCTAGTGGTTACGGTGGGTTGGTTTCTCAGGATCAGTATCAGGTTTACTATCACCGGCATATGACGTGAAATTTGTTGTTTTGCACCAGCAGTACATTGCAATACATTAAAAAACTCCAAATTACAATGAGAAATATGTATATATATACATTTTTCTTTCAAATTATTTATTTATCTATTTATAGTCCTTTAAAAATATTTATTTACTTATTTTTAAGCATGTGTTTAGGGCAGCAATGAAGGTCCTCCATCTCTGGCGGTGCTCAGGGCTTCCTTCATCCTGTCAGTAGCTTCCTCTCCGTTTTCGTCCTATCAGTCACGCAGGTCCCAGCTGGAGACTGTAATAACGCCACACTCAGATGTACAAGGTTCCCTCATTGCTGTTTATGCAACAGTTTTGCTTTACCAGTCAAGGCTGTCAGCTCTGAGCTGAGCAGCTGACCCTGGAGGACCGGTGGGCAACTCTTAGACTGGCCTCTCCCCTTTGACCTGTTTGGCTTGGGTGTCCCCACCAAGAGCCAAAGCACAAAGCCCGGACTCCAGCCAACACGGTCATCGAGGCATGCGGGCCTCCAGAGCCTACGGCAAGGTTGTGATCCTCTTGGAGGAAGTGGTGCAAAAAGAGACCAAAACAAAAGTGAGGTACAACAGTGTTCACGGGATCACGGGCCATTCAGAAATCTGCTGGTGGAGGGGAAGAAGCTGTTCCTAAAGCAATGAGTGTGTGTCTTCGGGCTCCTGTACCTCTTTGAAGGTAGCAATGAGAAGAGGTCATCTCCTGGCTGATGGGCATCACCTTTCGAAGGTGTCCTGGATGCTGGGGAGGCTATGATTCCCATGATGGAATTGACTGAGCTTACAAGTTCCTGCAGCTTTTTCCAATCGTGCGCAGTGGCCTTCCTGTACCAGGAGATGCAGCCACTCCACGGTAAACTGCTCGCTCCTAGACTATCTCTACTTCGGTGAAGATGAGACAAAGTATCGCACTGAGGAAAATGAAGAAGAGGTTTGATGTGATGACACTGCTTTGCTAGAGCTTAAACATCACTAGGACTGTGTCAATGTGAATCTGTTAAAAACCGTAACACCATTAATCAAGGATTATGGAAAATCTTGCTCAAATTTGATACAAAAACAGAAAATGTCCCAAAAACCCAGCAGGTCAGGCAGCATCTACACAAGTTTTGATGAAGGGTCATAGAGAGCTTCTGCACAGAAACAGGCCCTCCGTCTCATCTAGTCCCATTGACCTGCACTGGGACCACTCCCCTCCCATCCACGTACCTATCCAAACTTTCATAAAGCAAACTCACATCACCACATTCCACACTTGCACCAGCCTCTGAGTGAAGCAGGTTTAATATCACCCGCATGTCATGAAACTCATTAACTTTGTGGCAGCAGTACAATGCAATACATAATAATAGAAAATAACTGAATTACAGTGTATATATATATATGTATAAAGTTTGAACAAGTTAGGTCTTTATTCTTTGGAGCGTAGAAGGTTGAGGGGGGACTTGATAGAGGTATTTAAAATTACGATGGGGATAGATAGAGTTGACGTGGATAGGCTTCTTCCATTGAGAGTAGGGGAGATTCAAACAAGACATGAGTTGAGAGTTAGGGGGCAAAAGTTTAGGGGTAACACGAGGGGGAACTTCTTTACTCAGAGAGTGGTAGCTGTGAGGAACGAGCTTCCGGTAGAAGTGGTAGAGGCAGGTCCGGTACTGTCATTTAAAGTAAAATTGGATTGGTATATGGACAGGAAAGGAATGGAGGGTTATGGGCTGAGTGCAGGTCGGTGGGTAAGCATTCAGCACGGACTAGAAGGGCCGAGATGGCCTGTTTCCGTGCTGTAATTGTTATATGGTTATATAAAATAGCTAGTGCAAATAAGTAGTGCAAAAACAGAAATAAAACTGTAGTGAAATAGTGTTCATGGGTTTGTGATGAACTACATATACCTGTCTGGATGCGCCCCCTGCTGACTGCTCCTGTGGCTCCTCCCACTGACCCCGGTATAAAGGCGATTGAGGTCTGAGCCCGGCCTCACAGTCTCCAGGATGTAGTATGGTGGTCAACCACTGCTTGTTCCTTCTTCCAGTTAATAAAAGCCGATATCTCTCCTTTATATCTCAGAGAGAGTTATTGATGGTGCACCAGGGTTTAATGTCCATTCAGAAATCGGACGGCAGAGGGGAAGAAGCTGTTCCGAAATCGCTGAGTGTGTGCCTTCAGGCTCCTGTACCTCCTTCCTGAAAGTAACAACAAGAACAGGGCATGACCTGGGTGATGAGGGTCCTTAATGATGGACGCTGCCTTTTTGAGGCGTTGCTCCTTGAAGATGTCCTGGACACTCAGGAGGCCAGTGCCCATGATGGAGCCAACTTAGCTTACAACACTCTGCAGCTTATTTCAATTCTGTGCCCTCCCCCTCCCCCCCATACCAGACAGTGATGCAGACAGTCAGAATGCTCTCCACGGTACAGCTGTAGAAGTTTGCGAGTGTTTTTGTTGACAAACCAAATGTCCTCAAACTCCTAATGAAATATCGCCACTGTCGCGCCTTCTTTGGAGCAGCATCGACATGTTGGGCTCAGGATAGATCCTCAGAGATATCGACACTCAGGAACTTGAAATTGCTCGCTCTCTCCACTCTATGGTTTATCAATGTTATTATCACAGACTTGTGTTGTTAGGGGAACATACCTTCTCCCTGCGACCTCCAGGTGCTCTGGTTTCCTCACACATTCCAAAGACATACAGTCTAACTGGTTAATTAGGCAGCTCACTCTCACTGGGCTGGAAGAGCCTATATTTCTAAATAAACTAAAAATAAAAGACAGTAAAGTGCCAGCTCCTGCTGCAGAACTTCAAGTCATTTGCTCAGTGCAGTCCCCGAAGACCTTTTGCATAGAAACAGATGAGAGGTCCTGGGCCAAACTTGAGCATTTGATCTGCAGGTCATTTACAAATAGCTTGACTCACAGCAGGTGCTATTGACACGGCGGCCACAAGATGGTGCTCTAGTATCAGGTACTTGGCCCTGACCTGCTGCAATATCGGAAAGGGACCAGGGTTGGTGGTGGTAACCGTCTCCACTCCTCCCTCCATGGGCAGAGACCTATGCATTCTATCCTGTTGGCTAGACAAGCTCGTCCTATACTGTTTCTAAATGATCACGTTGCTATAGGATTCTTGGTAGCGGATGGAGTGTCAGCGACCAGAGGCGGTACACAGGGATCTGTTCTGGGACCTCTGCTCTTCGTGATTTTTATAAACGACTTGGACGAGGAAGTGGAAAGGTGGGTTGGAAAGTTTTCAGGTGGTGATGTGGATGGGGTAGAAGGTCATCATTGGTTACGATGGGACATTGATGGGACGCAGAGATTGGCCGAGGTGGCAGATGGAGTTCAGCCCGGAAAAATGCGGAGTGGTTTAGTTTGGAAAACAGAGTACCGGGCTCATAGCAGGATTCTTAACAGTGTGGAGGAACAAAGGGATCTTGGGATCCAAGTCCATAGATCCCTCAAATTTGCCACGCCAGTTGATAGGGTCGTTAAGAAGGCAATTGGTGTGCTGGCCTTTATTAATCGGGAAATTGAGTTTGAGTGCTGTGAGGTAATGTTGTGACTCTATAAATCTCTAGTTGGACCACACTTGGAGTATTGTGTTCAGTCCCAGTCACCCCATTATAGGAAGGATGTGGAAGCTTTAGAGCTTGTCTTACGAGGAAAAGTTGAGAGAGTTAGGGCTTTTCTCTCTGGAGTGAAGAAAGATGAGAGGCCACTTGATAGAGGTGTACAAGATGATAAGAGGCATCGATCGAGTGTGATTGTGCTAACCACCACACTACTTGGCTGCCCTATCAGGGGTCATGGCCAGGTTTGAGTGCAGTGCTACAGGACAAAACTTTCACCAGACAACTGCGCACGAGACTTGTGGCTACGGTAATGTCAACAGATGTATGACACCCATTTGACAACTTGTGTGGTAAATGTCGCCACACATGGATTCTCCCCAACTCTGGGAAATAGACAGGAATCATCAGCCTTATCCATGATCTTCATGATTTTAAAAATCCCTATAAGGTTACGTCACAGAAAAAGATCTCCTAGTCTATCCAACCTCTTCCTACCTTGTAGGCCCAACATACTGATGCAATTACAAAGAAGGCATGCCAGTAGCTATATTTCATTAGGAGTTTGAGGAGATTTGGTATACCACCAAAGCTTCTTGCAAATTTCTACAGATGTTCCTTGGAGAGCATTCTGACTGGTTACATCACCTGGTGCGGAGACGCTACTGCACAAGATTGGAAAACCCTGTAGACCGTTGTAGACTTTGCCATCGTGGGCACAACCTTCCTCACTGTCAAGGACATCTTCAAACGGTGATATCTCGAGATGCTGCATCCATCAAAAAGGACCCTTGGCATCCAGGACACACCCTCTTCTCATTCCTCCATCAAGAAAGAAGACACATCCTCAGTGTTCCAGGAAAAGCTTCTTCCTACTCCTCTGCCATAGATTTCTGAATGGACAATGAACCTATGAACACTACCTTGCCATTTTGTTTTCTTTTTGCACCAAGTATTTATTATAATTTATGTTAATTTTTATGAAATTTCATAAAAAATATTTTTATGAAAGGCAAAGTACTGTTGCTGTAAAACAGTAAATTTCATTACAAACATCAGTGCTGATAAACCTGATTCTGAATCTAAGTTTTTCTTGCTTACAGTTTTGCTATAACTATGGCGACCTGTGTATTCCACATCATGTTCCTTGATCCATCAATTGTGTTGTAATTCATCAATTATGTCAGGGAAACACACATTACAGTAGAACTGACTATCTGTAACAGCGACCATGAAACTAATCGATTTCATAATAACATGCTTGGTTCACTGATGTCCTTCAGTGAAGGGGCGGTTACCTTCATCTGCTCTGGTTTATGTGACTCCAGATCCCAAGCAACAGGGTTGACTCTTGATCACCTCGAAATTGGTGGAAGTCTCCTGGTCCAAGAGAACAAAGAGATGGGCAATCTAGCCATGGACAGGTGGGATTAAATGTGTGGTGTACATGTTGGGAGGCACACACTCCTTGAGGGACAGTACTTTATTTATTGAGATAACATGTGGAACAGATGTTCCGGCCCTTTGAGCCGCACTGCCCAGTGGCCCCCGGTTTAACCCTGGCCTAATCATGGGACAATTTGCAACGACCAATTAACCACAAGGCTGTGTTCTTGGCCTCTGCTCTACTCGCTTCACACTTTTGATCTGTGTGGATAAGCACAGCTCCAATGTCATAGTCAAGTTTGCTGACAACACCACTGTTGTTGGCTGAATCAACGTTGGTGCCGAATATTGAGAATCTGGCTGAGTGGTGCCGTAACAAGAAAGTTTCACTCAATGTCAGGAGGAACAAGGAGCTGATTATTGTCTTCAGGAGAAGGAAACCAGAGGTCCATGGGCCAGTTGACATCAGAGAATCAGAAGTGGAAAGGGTCGGAAAGGGTGTGGATCTGTCAGAGCCTGAGCCCAGCACGCAAGTGCAATTACGAAGAAAGCACAGCAGTGTCTCTACTTCCTTAAGAGTTTATGAAGATACGGTATGTCATCTAAAGCTTTGACAAACTTCTATAGACGTGTGGTGAAGAGTACAGTGATCGGCTGCATCCTTGAAGGGAAAATCCTACAAAAAGTGGTGGATACAGCCCAGTCCATCACAGGTAAAGTCCTGCCAACCATTGAGCACATCTACATGAAACATTATTGCAGGAAAGCAACATCCATCATCAGGGGCCCTTGCCACCCAGGACAGGCTCTCTTCTCGCTGCTGCCATCAGTAAGAAGGCACAGGAGTCTCAGGATTCACACCACCAGGTTCAGGAACAGTAACTACCCCTCAGCCATCAGGCTCCAGAACCAGAGGAGATACTTCACTCAGCTTCACTCACCCCATCATTGAAATGTTCCCACAAATTATGGACTCACTTTCAAGGACTCTTCAACTCATGCTCTTGATATTTATTGCTTATTTATCTATCGATTTATTTATTATTATTTAATTTTGTATTTGCACAGTTTGTTGTCTTCTACACACTGGCTGAACACCCAGGTTGGGTGGTCTTTCATTGATTCTGTTATGGTTATTATCCTATAGATGTGCTGAGAATGTCCGCAGGAAAATGAATCTCAGGGTTGTATTTGGTGACACATATGTACTCTGATAATAACTTTTCTTTGAATGTTGAACCTAGTATGTCTCTGCACAGTGGGAGGAAACCGGAATGCTCGGGGGAAACCCACGCATCCCACGGGGAGGAGGTACAAACTCCTTACACTCTGAATTCCAATACCCCGGTCTGTCATAGCGTCCTGCTAACCGTGGCGCCACTTATCGGGGGGCTCGGATGCTGAGATGTGGAGGGAGGGGTAGAGAGAAAGGGGGAAGAGAGAGAGGGAGTGAGTGAAGGATAGGGAGAGAAACAAACACACACACAATCACATGTATGTTCATATTTACGAGGCAAGCTTTTTCACGCAGGGTGGTAGGTGCTTAGAACCTGCTATCAGGGAAGGTGGTGAAGGCAGATCAGATAACTATGTTTAGGAGGAGTTTACGGTTGTCACAATCAACGTGGGAAGAAAAGTCTGTTCTACAACTCAGTGGCCACTTTATTAGATACATCTGTACACCTGCTCGTTAACGCAAATATCTAATCAGCCAATCATTCGGCAGCGACTCAATGCATTAATGCACGCAGACCTGGTCAAGAGGTTCCGTTGTTGTTCAGACCAAACATCAGAATGGGGAAGAAACGTGATCTAAGTGACTTTGACTGTGGATTGATTGCTGGTGCCAGATGGGGTGGTTTGAGTATCTCCGAAACTGCTGATCTCCTGGGATGTTCACACACAACTGTCTCTACAGCAGTGACCCATGGGGATGGTTACGTGTCCTAAGGGGCATTAGGGGAAATACAAGTCATTGGGGGGGCATACAAGATTCTTGGTGGGGGGGGCAGTAAGCAGCACCCCTACTTGAGGAACAAGACTGGACTGACCATTAATGGAGCAGGCACTCCCAAAAACAAGGATGAGGCACTGGGACACAGAAAGAACCACTGCTCTGCAGGCAGTGAGCACTCCTCGTCACAACACACCTGAAGCTCAGCAACCTCATCCAAACGTAAACACCAAACGGACGTCGTAGGCGATGCAGGAATTAGCAACCAGGGTGCGCAACAGTTCCCCTTGACTTGTGGCACGGAATGAGTTCATGTAACTTAACAGTTGGTAAGTCAGATACAGTCTCTCAACTTTCTCTACAGATCTATAGAAAACAGGTCACGGGATGATACAGAGCTGGCCAGGACCAAACAGTGAAATAGAACCAGTCGGTACTCTGAGAATTCTTTCTGAACTGTTCAAAGTGACCTCAGCTTCATATGTGCAGTCAAAGACCATATTTGGGGAGTATGAGACTGGTCAGTCATGCTAACTGGAATAGTGTTGAGGTAGCGTGCCGGAAACCCGCTCTACTCTGACTAACATTCAGATGGGGTCTTGGCTGGCTCTGCCACCCACACCAGTCCACGAGCAGCTCGCTGATGGAGTAGCCCGGCAGTACCCGGTGTTCTTGGAGGAGAATTATCTTCGGATTGTAAAAAAAAATACGTTTTACTAAGAGAAGAAGCACCTTTGGTTGACCTCTAAGAGGCCACTGTGTTTGTGCACGCTGCCATCTTACCAGAAGGGAATTTCAAGTCAGATCAAGATCCTTCTGTAACCAGAGCAAGGAAAGGCCTTGTTCCCAAGGCCCATCCCCCTGGATGTTCAGCAGTGTGGACTCCCTGATGAGCTTCCCGGAAACTCAGAGCTCCCCATCAGGAAATCCTTCTCTTGATTAGACTTTGTCTTAGAGACTTCCTGTTTATATAAAGGATATCAAAAGTTGTCTACAATCTGTTCTGAAATTAGCCAGCGTCAACAGAAAAAACACATGATTATCATGTTCTACCGACAGTGGTTGAATGGAGCTTTGAGCTCCAATTGTATTGTTTGGGAAAAGCTTCCAAGTGCTAGCTTAATCTTGTGCAATTTTGTGGTTGGTTCAATTTGCTTGATAGTGTGGCTTGCACAATCTGAAATTGAAATTGGATCACAATGCTGACTTTATTTTTTGCCACTGAACAACCCAGTTTCTGGGCAACACACACAAAACGCCAGAGGGACACACTAAGTCAGGCAGCATCTGTGGAAGGGAGTATGCAGTTAACATTTCGGCCTGCGACCCTTCATCAGGACGGGGTCTGGCCCAAAGCATTTACTGTTTACTCCCCTCTGTGGATGTTGCCCGAAATCTCGCGCATGTTACTCAGTATCTTCAGCACCTGCAGAGCCTCTCGTGTTTACAGTTTCTAGGCATGTCTCTTTCTCTAGGTAACCCTCAAGGCTTGAGGGCGAAGATAAAGGAGAGAGCGAAAAGATTATAAAGGACATGAGGGGGCAACTTTTTCACATTGTGGAACAAGCTGGCAGAAGGTGTGAGTCATTGCAACGTTTACGAGCATTTAGACAGGTGAACAGATAGAAAAGATTACAGGCAAATGTGATTAACTCAGCTAAACAATGTGGTTGGCATGGAGGAGCTGGGTCAAAGGACCTGTTATAAACCACTGTTTCTTAAAATCCCTTTTATAAGATGAATTAATGTAAGACTAAAGTTATATATTAATGATTTGTGCTTTTGACCTAACTCATGTATTTTTCACCACATGTTCATCCCCACTCACTGGCAGAAAGCGGTATTGCAGCTAAACTAACGGTTTATCACCTTTGTCAATTTTCATTGGCTAAGTATTAGCACATTACCGTGTTGTAATTGTGCAATCATTGATTGGTTTGCTTTATTAAGGAATTTCTTTTCTCTCAATTATATAAGAGATGGATTTTTCAGAGGTGCCACCTTTTATCTTCAGCTTCTGTCTGTTTTTCGTTAATCTTAGCTTTGTTTCCCATCTCTTTATTTAGTTTACTTAGTATTTGTATGTTTGTTTGCTCTTTAAAGTAAACAATCATTAAGAATTTGAAGTTGCCCTTCGTTCTTGACTCCTAGAAGAACCCCAAGGTACAGATTTAACTGGCCTGTTTCGATGACTCTAAAATGTCGTAAATGAAGATCAAGATAACTGCAGATGCAGATGAGACAATAAACACCAGAGATTCAGCAGATGCTGGAGGAACTCAGGACGTCAGGGAGCATCTATGGAGGGGAATAGACAGTTGGTGTTTCAGGCCAAGACCCTTCGATTTCGGGTCAATGTTTCAGGTCTGAGATTTAATGTCTCTTCCAATGAAGCACCCAGGACCTGAGGGGTTAACTAGAAAATTGACCAAGCTGTGCAGAAGTAAATCAGTTCCCACATAAGACTGACCTGAAACCTTAAATGGCTTTCCTTCCACAGATGCTGCCTGACCTGCTGTGCTCTTCCAGTATTTTCTGTTTTTATTTTACATCCTGATCAGGATCAGAACCCGAATCAGATTCAGATTTAATTTCACTGGCAAATGCTGTGAAACTTGTTGTCCTTGCAGCAGCAGTACAATACAATACCTGATAACAGAAATACACTGAATTACAGTAAGTATATTAAATAGTTAAATTAAATAAGTAATGAAAAAACAGAAATAAAAAAAGCAGTGAGGTAGAGTTCATGGGTTCAATGTCCATTCAGAAATCGGATGGCAGAGGGGAAGAAGCTGTTCCTGGATCGCTGAGTGTGTGCCTTCAGGCTTCTGTACCTCCTTTCTGATGGTAACAATGAGAAAAGGGCATGCCCTGGGTGATGGGGCTCCATTGTATGGATGCCTCTTTTTTGGGGCATTGTTCCCTGAAGATACAATGGAGGCTGGTGCCCACGATAGAGCTGAGTTTACAACTCTCTGCAGCTTATTTCGATCCTGTGCAGTAGCCCCCCCCGCCCCCCACCATACCAGACGGTGGTGCAGCCAGCTAGAGTGCTCTTCGTGGTGAATCTGTTGAAATCTGCGAGTGTCTCTGGAGACGCACCAAATCTCCTCAAACTCCTAATGAGATATAGCTGCTGTTGTGCCTTCTTTGTAGCGGCGTCAATATGTTGGGTCCAGGATAGATCCTCAGAGATATTGAGACCCAGGAACTTTCTGCTTCTGATCCCTCTATGAGGACTGCTGTGTGTTCCCTCCTCTTACCCTCTCTGAAGTCCACAATCGGTTCTTTGGTCTTGTTGTCATTGAGTATGATTGGCAAATCGCAGTTGCTCCTGAGACTGGAGTGAATTCTAGCTGTAACCAACTTCTCGAAGCACTTCATCCCCATAGATGCGGGTGCTACTGGATGATAGTCCTGCACTGGAATAATTGTTGCCTTTTCGAAGCCAGTGCTAACTTCCGACTGTAGTAATGAGGGATTAAAAAAGTCTTTGAACGCCCCTGTCAGCTGGTTGTCCCACAGGGTTTCAGAGTCTTACCAGATATTCCATCAGCCCTCGTGCCTTGAAAGGGTTCACCCTCTTGAAAGACAGCCTGACGTCAGCCTCCGAGACAGAAATCACAGGCTCACAGCTGTAGTTATATTCTCCCTTACAAAATGTGTGTAAGAAGGCGTTGAGCTCGTCTGGGAGGAAAGCACAGCTGCCATTCATGATGCTGGGTTTTGCTTGGTAGGAGGTAATCACCTGCCAACCCTGCCAGAGTTGACGTGCATCTGATGTCACCTCCAACCTTGTTCAGATTTGTTCGTTTGATTTGAAATAGCCCTCCACAAGTTGTACCGGCTTTTGTTTTACAGACCTGGGTCGCCAGGCTTCAGTGTCTCAGATCTAGCCCTCAGCAGACTACGAACCTCCTGGTTTATCCACAGTTGTTGATTTGGTTATGTACAGTACGTTCTCATAGGTACGCTCTCATCCTCACAAGTTTTACAGAAGTCAGTGACAGCTGTGACATACTCATTCAGACCCAAAGACTAATCCCTGAATATGGTCTAGTTCTCCGATTCAAAGCTGTCCTGCAAATGCTCCTGAACTGTAATCGTCCATATCTTCTTGGTCCTCACTGCCGGTGTTGCAGTCTTCAGTCTCAGGGAGTAGAAGTACAGACAGGTGATCAGACTTTCCAAGGTGTGGTGGTGGGATAGCACGGTAGGTGCCCTGAATGGTCAGTGTGTCGGTTCCTCGGGTACCACATTGGTAATAATCATTTAGAGACTTTTTCAAGCTGGCCTGGTTAAAATCCCCCAAAATGATGGGAAGGCATCAGGAGGGTCTGTTTCCTGCCTGTTGATTACATCACTCAGTTCATCTGGAACCCGTTTGACACGGGCCTGAGGTGGAACCTACACCGATACCAAGGTGATGGCTGAAATCTCCCCCGGCAGTTAAAGGGACAACACTTGATCGTGAGACGTTCCAGGTCGGGTGAGCAGGACAGAGACAGCACACCAACGATTCTACACCAAATGAGTTGATCATAAAGCTTACGGGACCTCCTCTGCCTTTGAAAGGCTCAGCAATCCTATCTTGGCAGTGGATTGTGGAACTGTCGGGCTATATCACAGAGTCTGGAATAGCGGGGGTGGGGGGTAACCAAGGTTCTGTGAAACAAAAAAAACAGAACAGTTTTAAATGTACCTCTGGTGCAGCAGTCTAGCTCTTTGATTTTATTTACCAGAGACAAGAAAGCTGGTATCTGGAGTCAGAATTCACGTTTTCTTAGACAAACTTTTATGTTTTGATGAAGGGTCTCACCAAAAACATTGACTATTCATTCCTCTCCATAGATGCTGCCTGACCTGCTGAGTTCCTCCAGCATTTTGTGTGTGTTATCTTAGAATTTCATAGCTGTATCAGCACAACATTGAGGGCTGAAGCGCCTGTTCCACGTTCTGTTATTGACGGCATAATAGTTGTTTTGAAAGGAAGAGTTCTGCACTTAGAAGCTATAGAAGTGAGGCACAACACCGGGGAGATAATTGCAACGTGACATGGAATCTGAGCAATTTAGATGATAGATGATGACAGAGGAATTTTTAATGACTGATGGAGATTGTGTGGGAACGTTGATTCATCCATTGACAGAGGAGAATCATCACTTTTGCGGACAGGATGTTAAACCAGTTTCACGGCCGCAGGCTTGTTTGGATGAAAACAAAGAAAGAAGGCAGGGAAGAAAAGGGAAGAAAAAGTAGCAATCAAGCATTTAGGATTGAAACAGTGTTTGAAGTTGTAGGGAGCCTCAAAACTTGGCAGGAGGCAAGTTAATTCCAGTGAATCCACCCCTATGATGTGGGAAAAGAGACTGCCAGATGAAGTGATCTCTCTGGAATTTTCTGTTGTCCTGTGGCAGGTTGGGTCTTGAATCCTTCGTTTCTCAGTATCGCAAAGGGACAGGAATTGGTTTCCATGGAGACTTCTTTCCCCCTTTATGTATATGGATTTCACAAGCTGGAAAACATCTATTTTTACAGTAAGAAAGATTAATCAGATAATGAGCTTTAGGAGGATACAACAAAGAGACATACACAGGGCCTTTGGCCCACTGAGTCAACACTGACATTAAAAACCCACTTACACAATCATCCACTAATCCTTTTCTATTCAAAGATTAAAGATCAGACTTAATTGTTACATGTACATCAAAACATTGAAACACACGGTGAACTGTGTCATTTGCGTCAATGATCACCGCAGTGTGAGGATAAACAAGAGTGCCAACGTAGCACGCCCACAACTTACTTAACCCTAACTCCTACAGCACGTCCTTGGACTGTGGGAGGAAACCGGAGCGGTCACGGGGGGGGGGGGGGGGGAACGGATAAACTCCCTACAGGCAGTGCTGTAAGGCTCTCCCACATTCAGGCAGCACTGTAGAGCAGCCAGAATTTAATTGCCTGTCCCCAATTGCCTCATATATACTGTATATTCTTACTGCAGTTCATAATATTTTTTATACCTTGCACTGTACTCCAAGAGGACCACACCCTTGTCGTGGTTTGGAGGTTTGCGTGCCTCAATGACCCAGAGAGCCATGTTGGCTGGAGTCAGGGCTTTACGCTTTGGCTATTGGTAGGGTCACCCGTGCCAAACAGGTCAAAGGGGAGAGGCCAGACTAAGAGTAGTCCACTGGTCCTCCATGTTTGGGGGTTCAGCTCAGGGCTAACACCCCTGACTGGTAAAACAAAATTGCTATGGAAACAGCAATGAAGAGCCTTTCTACATCGGAGTGTGATGGTATTCCTGAGTCTCCACCCAGGACTTGTATCACTGACAGTAGTGAAAACCGAGAGGAAGCTACTGACAGGATGAAGGAAGCCCTGAACACCACCAGAGATGGAGACCTTCATTGCTGCCTGAAACATGAGTGGTGTAATGGCCAGTAAGTAAGTAATTACCAAACTGCTGCCAAAAAACAACAGATTCCACAACATATAACACCATGAGACATAGGAGCAAAATTAGGCCATTCAGCCCATTGAATCTCCTCTGCCATTTCATCATGGCTGATCCCTGATCCCACTCAACCCTACACACCTGCCCTCTCACTATATCCCTTGATGCCCTGACCAGTCAGGAATCTGTCAACTTCTGCTTTAAATATACCCATGGACTTGGCCACCGCAGTCTGCGGCAGAGCATTCCACAGATTCACCACTCTTTGCTAAAAATGTTCTTCCTTACTTCTGTTCTAAAAGGTCACCCCTCAGTTTTGAGGATGTTCCCTCTAATTCTTGATACCCTCACCAGAGGAAGCATCCTCTCCACATCCACCCTCTCTAGTCCTTTCAACATTCGGTAGGTTTCAATGAGATGCCCTCGCATTCTTCTAAACTCCAGTGAGTACAGGCCCAAAGCTGCCAAACGCTCCTCATATGTTAACCCCTTCATTCCTGGAATCATCCTTGTGAACCTCCTCTGGAATCTCTCCCCTGACAATATATCCCTTCTGCGATATGGGGCCCAAAACAGTTCACAATATTCTAAGTGCTGCCTGACTAGTGTCTTATAAAGTTTCAGCATTGTCTCCTTGATTTTATATTCTATTCCCCTTGAGATAAATGCCAACATTACGTTTGCCTTCTTTACTACAAACTTAACCCGTAAATTAACCTTCTCGGAGTCTTGCACCTCTGATGTTTGCACCTTCTCCGATTTAGATAACAGTCCGCACTATTGTTCCTTTTACCACAATGCATTATCATACATTTCCCAACACTGTATTCCATCTGCCAATTTGCCCAAGTCCTGCTGCAATTGCTTGACTTCCTCAGCACCACCTACCCCTTCACCTATCTTCATATCATCTGCAAACTTTGCCACCCAGCCATCAATTCCTCTATCTAAATCATTGACAATGTGAAAAGTAGTGGTCCCAATACTGACCCCTGAGGAACACCACAAGTCTCTGCCAGCCAGACAGAAAAGCCCCCTTTATTCCCACTCGCTGTCTCCTGCCTGTCAGCCATTCCTCTTATCAAATGCCTTCTGAAATTCTAAGTAAATGACATCCACTACCCCTCCTTTGTCCACCCTGCTTATTAGTTCTTTGAAGAATTCTAATCGATCTATCAGGCAAGATTTCCCTTTACAGAAACCATGCTGACTTTGACTTATTTTGTCATTAGTCTCCAAAATCTTGCCTAACTTGCCTATAATTTCCTCTCTTTTGTCTTCCTCCCTTCTTAAAGAGTGGAGTGACATTTGCAAATTTCCGGTCCTCCGGGACCATGCCAGAATCAAGTGGTTCTGGAAAGATCATGACCAATGCATCTGTTATCTCTTCAGCAACCTCTGTCAGGACTCTGGGATGTAGTCCGTCTGGCCCAGGTGACTTATCCATCTTAAGACTTCAATTTGCCTAGACTCTTTTCCTTTGTAATAGCAATGGCCCTCACTCCTGCTCCCTGACTCTTATAGACCTATGGCATGTAGCTAGAATCTTCCGCAGTAAAGACTGAAGCAAAGTACTTATTGAGTTCATCTGCCATTTCTTTGTCCCCCATTACTACCTCATCAGCACCATTTTCCAGTGGTCCAATATCAATACTCACCTCCCTTTTACTCTTTATATAATCAAAAAAAGTTAGCATCCTGCTTTATATTTTTGGCTAGTTTGTCCTCATATTTCATCTTTTCCCCTCTTGTAGCTTTTTTAGTTACTTTTGTTGGATTTTAAAAGCTTTCCGATCATGCAACCTCCCACTCACTCTTGCAACCTTACATGCCCTTTCCTTGGGTTTTAAGTGGTCCTGCCCTTCTCAGCTATTCGAGAACTTCTTCTGTGGGACATATCTATCCTGCACCTCGTGAACTATTCCCAGAAACTTCAGCCCCCTCTGTCCTGCCATCATCCCACTCCAATCCAGTAATTCCCTTCATTCCATTGTGATACTGATACACGTGGCTTAGCTTCTCCCTCTCAAGTTGCAACATGAATTCAATCATATCATTATTACGGCTTCCTAAGCGTTCCTTTACTTTAAACTGACTAATTAGATCTGGATTATTACACAACACCCAATCTAAGACAGCCTTTCCCCGAGCAGGCTCGAGCACAAGCTGCTTTAAAAAGCCACCTCGTAGGCATTCAACGAATTCCCTTTCTTGTGATCCAACACCAAGCTGGTCTTCCCAATGCCCTTGCATATTGAAATTCTCCATTACAATTGTGTCACTACCCTTGTTACACGCCCTTTCTTTGGTATATGGTATACAGGTATTTTGATTTTAAATTTACTTTGAACTTTGATATTAAACCTGATTCTGATATTGGTGCTGATTTTGGCCATTTGGGTGTTGGAATCCCCGCTGGGGAGGAGGTGCCAAGATTTTGACCCAGCGACAATGACGATAGAGACTCAGCTTGAAGCGTTGACTGTTTATTCCTCTCCTTAGATGCTGCCTGACTTGCTGAGTTCCTCCATCATTCTCTGTGTGTTACACCGGGTTTCTGGCACCTGCTCAATCTCTTGTGTCCAAGGCAAGATGGTGTATGGTTTGGAGGGTAACCTCGAGGTGGTGGGCGTCCTGAGACGGTACTGCAAAGTCTGTGTCAGTGGTGGAGAGGGTGAACGCTTGTGGTTGGGGTGCCTCTCCAGCTGTCATGTCGAGCTCGAGGAACTCAGCAAGTCAGGCAGCATCCATGGGAAACAGTGAACAGCCAACTTTTCAGACCAGATGAAGGGTCTCGGCCCGAAATGTCGATTGTTTACTTCCCTCACGGACACGAGAAAGTCTTCAGATGCTGAAAGTCCAATGCAACAGACACAAAATGCTGGAGGAACTCAGCAGACCAGGCAGCGTCGATGGAAAAGAGTAAGCAGTCAATGTTTCAGGCTGAGACCCTTCTTCGGGACTGAGAAGGAAGAGGAGGAGTCAGGAAAAAGAAGGTGGGGGGAGGGGAGGGAGAGGTGCAAGGTGAAAGGTGAAACTGGGCAAGGAGGGGTGAAGTAACGAGCTGGGAAGTTGATTGGAGAAAGAGACAGATGGCTGGAGAAGGGGGAATCTGATAGAAGAGGACAGAAGACCATAGAAGAAAGGGAAGGGGAAGGAACACCAGAAGGAGGTGATGTGTAGCTGAGGAGATAGGGAAACAAGAATGGGCAATGGTGAAGGAGAGGAGGTGGGCAATTACCGGACGTTCGAGGAATTGATGCTTATGACATCGGGTTGGAGGCTACCCAGATGGAATATAAGGTGTTGCTCCTCTATCCCAAGTTTGGCCTCATCACGGCAGTAGAGGAGGCCATGGACTGACATGTCAGAATGGGAATGGGAAGTAGAATTGAGGTGGGTGGCCACTGGAAATCCCACTTTTTGTGGCAGATGGAGGAAAGATGCTCGGCAAAGCGTTCTCCCAATCTGTGTTGGGTCTCACTGATATACAGGAGGCCACACCAGGAGCGGCAGGTGGCCCCAACAGACTCAGAGGCGCCATGTCGCCTCACCTCATGGACGCTGCCTGCCTTCTGGAATTTTGCGAGTGTCGCTCAAGATTCCAGCGTCCTGTGTGCTTGTGGGGCTTCCACGTCCTGGGTGGTGTCGAGCTTCCTGATGTTTTTGGAGCCTGCATTCACCTCAGCAAGTGGAGAATTTTCCAGCACTCACCTGAACTTGCTCCTTGTAGAGGCCTAGGAGAGTTAGGTGGTGAGTGACTGGCCTCAGAATTCTTAGCCTCTGACCTGCCCTTGTACACCGCAGCTGCATTTCAGTTTCTGAACTGGACGTAAGATTCCGCGGGGATTAAACAATGGAGCTGAGAAGATGTATCCATGGGGGGTGGGGGGGGGGGTTAGGTGAACTAGAGGTCAAAGTTCAAAGTTCACAGCACATTTATTATCAAAGTCTGTACGGGCAGCCACAAAGCAAGAAACTCAAAAGAACCCTTAAAAAAGCCAAGGAACACCCAATGTGCAGAGAGAGAGAGGGGAGAAAGTTAATTGTGCGTACAATCAAAGCAAGAAGAGAGCATCCAGAATGGAAGTGAGTCCAAAGGAATGAAGGCCAGATCGAATGGAGCAGGCCCACAGCCTCAGCCTCAGTTCACAGAGGGGCATAGTTTTCGAATGAAATGTTATGAGAGAAACAAAGAGGAATTTCTTCTTTCTGAGGATTGTGAATAAAATGTCACTCACTTAAGAGGGTAATGAAGAAATGTTTTACCTCAGAGGACTGAGAATCTTTGGTTCAAAACCCCAGAGGGCTATAAAGTTGGACTCACTGAACGCATTAAAAGTGGAGAGTGACGAAATGGGAGTCGAGGGGAAAGGAGAAAGAGTGGGAAATGGTGCTGAGAGCAAGATTGGAGCAGCCTCAAAGGCCAATTCTCCTCGTTCTCATATTCTGCCGTGAGGATTTTCCGTCACGGGTTTACCCCGAAGGCCTGAAAACGTTGCTAGTGCCCAGTGTGGTTCTGAGGGAATGCAGCTCTGCTGAGATCCACCTACGCTCCTGTGTGGACGCCAAAGGTCCTGCAGCTTCTGAGGTGGAGGAGAGGGCTCCTTCACATTTACCCCATGTGGGGATGTGAGGGGTAAGTTTCTTTACTCAGAGAGTGGTGGCGGACGCTTGGAATGTGCTGCCTGGTACAGTGGTAGAGACAAATATATTGGAGGATTTTAAGAGATGTTTGGATAGGCACGTGGATGTAAGGAAGATGGAGGAATACGGACATGGTGTAAGTAGGAGGAATTAGTGTTTGGTTGTTTTTGATTTGATTTTTAGCCGGTTCAGCACAACACAGTGGGCCGAATGGCCCGTTCCTGTACAGCTCTACGTCCTATGAATCGTACTAAGCTGGGGACTAAGTCCGTACTGGGATCTGGTCCTTTCTGATGCATTACAATTCATGTTTATTTATTGGTACCGAACATTTCCTGGGGGCACGTGGGCGTTACCTGGGCACAGTGCACTCCTACCTAAATCTGAATGATCTAGGAGCAGAAATATCTTTACACGTTGCATACATCGCCCCGAAGCCAAGACTGTTAACCGATTAACTGACATATGATTGTATCAGACATGACAGGGCCTCATAATGGAAAGCTAAGCAATTAAAGAAGATGTGTTTGCCCAGAGTCTTTCACAGTTGGAATTGCTTCGGGTGGTTTATCTAAAGTCTTGCAAGCATTGCCACGTAATCCGTATGAAATTAGTTTGGGATAATGTTTGTCTTCCCTTCCTGGCAAGGGAGGAACGTAATGACAAAACTTTATCCCTGAATTCATCTAGAATTTGCAGGATCTGTAGCACATAGAACAAAGGACAGAGACTTCTGACTCGACCTTCAGAATCAGGGGTTTAATATCACTGGCATATGTCGTGAAATCTGGAGTCCTTGTTGCAGCAGTACGATAATAGAGGAAAAAACTGTGAATTACAGTAAATATTAAAAAGCTGAATTAAGTAAGTAGTACAAAAATAGATATAAAATAGTTCATGGGTTCAATGTCCATTCAGAAATCGGATGGCAGAGGGGAAGAAGCTGTTCCTGATTCTCTGAGTGTGTGCCTTCAGGCTCCTGTACCTCCTCCCTGATGGTAGCAATATCCTGGGTGATGGGGGATGATGGACCTGCCTTTTTGAGGCGTTGCTCCTTGAAGATGTCCTGGATACCACGGAGGCTGGTACCCATGATGGAGTTGACTAAGTTTACAACTCTCTGCAGCTTACTTTGTTCCTGCATGGTAGCCTGCCCCCACCCTCCATATCAGGTGGTGATGCAGCCAGTTAGATGCTCTCCAGGGTACATCTAGTACTTTTGGCGTCATAGCAAATCTCCTCAAACTCCTGATGAAGTACAACTGCAGTTGTGCCTCCTTTGTAGCTGTATTGATATGTTGGGTCCAGGATAGATTGTCAGAGATGCTGACACGCAGGAACCTGAAACTGCTCACTCTCTCCACTTCTGATCCCTCTGTGAGGATTGGTGTGTGTCCCCTCAACTTACCCTTTCTGAAGTCCACAATCAGTTCCTTGATCATAACACACAGAACAGTACAGCACCAGTGCAAAATCCATTAAACCTATGATCCTTCATTGATCTAAACTCTCCAATCCCCTTGACATTGACCACATCTGCCCCTTTCCTGCCCCTTTCCATGTGCCTGTCTAAGAGTCTCGGAAATTCTCCTATGCTACCTGCGTCAGTCGCTACCCCGGCAGTGCACACCTGCCCTGTATGATTTTCAGTATGACAACATGCCCCAGACATCTCCTTCGACTTTCCCCCCTCACTAAATACACACCCTCTAGTACTAGACGTTTCAATCCTGGGAAAAAGATGCCGGCTGGTTGCTCTATCTACGCCTTGTAGAAGTTTATAAGTCTACGTTAACTCTTCCCGCTTGACTAACCGCTCCTCGTTGTATGTGTTCTCCAGACCAGGCACCATCTCAGTAAGCCTCCTCTGCACCCTCTCCAAAACCTCCACATCCTTTTTATACAGAGGCAACCCAAATTGAATGCGATACACTGAGAGAGAGAGAGGTCCTGTTTTGGACTGACAAGCACCCAATGTGCAGAGAGAGAGAGAGAGAGAGAGAGAGAGAGAGAGAGAGAGAGAGAGAGAGAGAGAGAGAACAAATTGTGCAAAAAATAAAATAGCATTCAGAATGAAAGTTATATGTGCTACATCAGGGTGCCTTGTGACGTGCTTTGCACCTTGGCCCCTAGAAGATCGCTGTTCGGTTTGGCGGAATGGCTGAATAACTACTAAACTTGATCTTGAAATGATCTATCGTTGTCGATCTGTCGCTGTCTGCACCAGGAGATCTACCCCAGTGCCACCACCAGATCTGGAAAGAAAGCTTTCTATTCCAGCTGAGGTGTTTATCGTAAGTCTGATTGCTTAAGAGTAGTCGGAAGAGCAAGTCCTGTTATAGCAGGGAGGATCCCTCACATCCTGCTTGTTTTGAGAACTGTGCAGTTCCCAGGTTTGTACGCAAATGAACCAGAAATGCATCACCAGAGATTCTGCAGATGCGGGAAATCCAGAGCAACACACACACACAAAATGCTGGAGGAACTCAGCAGGTCAGGCAGCATCCACGGTAAATGAATGAACAATCGGCGTTTCTGTCCAAGTTCCTGCTTCAGGACTGGAAAGGAAAAATAGAAAGGTGGGGGGGAGGGGAAGGTTTCAGCTAGAAGGTAATAGGTGAAACCAGGTGAGTGGGAAAGGAATCTGATAGGAGAGGAGACTGGGCCATAGGAGAAAGGGCAGGAAGAGAGGCACCAGAGGGAGGTGATAGGCAGGTGAGGAGAAGAGGTAAGAGGTCAAAGTGAGGAATAGATCAAGTCAAGTCAACGTTTATTGTCATTTCAACCATAACTGCTGGTACAGTGCATAGTAAAAACGAGACAACGTTTTTCAGGATGAAGAGGGAAGGGGGAGAACTACTGGAAGGAGAAATCGATGCTCATGCCATCGATTGGAGGTTACCCAGATGGAGTATGAGGTGTTGTTCCTCCACTCTGAGAGTGGCCTCGTTGTGACAGAAGAGGAGGCCATGGGCTGACATGTTGGAATGGGAATGGGAATAGGTATTAAAATGATATCCAGCGACTGGGAAATTCACTTTCAATGAGTGGAGGAGTTATGCTTAACAAAGTGGTCCCACAGTTTACTAGTAGTAAATATCTTCCTATTGTCAATTCAAATATATATGTGACTAAGATGTCTGCATAGTGCTGATAGTGTACTCAAAGGATGGTGCATCAAAAAGGCAGCATCCATCACCCAGGACATGTCCTCTTCTCATTGCTACCATCAGGGAGGAGGGACAGGATCCTGAAGGTTGCTGGCAGCTTATTCCACACTCTCACCACCCTCTGACAGAAGTTTCCCCTCATGTTCTCCTTAAACTTTTTGCCTTTCACCCTTAACCTGTGACCTCTAGTTGCAGTCCCTCCCAACCTCACATTTTGAATTGTTCTGCTGCTGCGAAACAGCAAGTTTCACATCATTTAATGGAGCGCTAGTGAATCTGGCTCTGACTCTGCCATTAATGTAGTGACTGCTCCGGAGCCGACTTCAGCCACACGAAAGGGAATTGTAAAAACAAGTGTCGAGCTCAATTTCCTGATGGTTTGTTAACCAACTGAAAAACGGTCTAATGAGCACCCAATGGGTGTCATTTGCAATTACTACACAGAAGTGTACAACTTAATTAGGGCCATTTGGCTCATTGAGTCTGCTCAGCCCTTTCATCATGCCTGATTTATTAACCCTCTCAACCCCATCCTCCTGCCTTCTCCCTGTAAACTTCAATGCCCTGACTAATCAAGAACCTATCAACCTCCGCTTTAAATATACCCAGAATCAGAATCAGGTTTAATATCACCGACACACGTCGTGAAATCTGTTGTCTTTGCGGCAGCAGCACTTTGCAATACAGAGTAATAAATACACAGGAATAACAGATTTTAGTTCTTTTCCTTAGCAAGATTAGGTACTGAAGTGGTCACTGGGTGTATGTCCGTGGCCCTCTGCTTTTGTAGACCATTCGCTTCAAGGTTTGATGTGTTCTGCAATCAGAGATGCTCTTCCACACACCACTGTGGTCAGTGAGCTATTGGCATCTTCTTGTCAGCTTGAACCAGCCTGGCCATTCGCCACTGACGTTTCCCACTACCAAGGCATTTTCACCCACAGGACTGTCACTCCTTTCCAGAGCAATCTTTATTCCTTTTCTTGCCCTCTCCTTTCATCGTCAAACCTCTTCCTGCCCTCCGTCCCACACCTGGACTTCCTCTCCTCTTCTCTGGATCTTAAAACCTGCCTTGCCTCCAGCTTCTCCAGTCAAACTTAGACGCACAAACTCCGTCTCCCTCTCTGCAGAATCAGCTGGGACGTTTCTTAATCTTCTTTCGGATTTCCAACATCTTTGGTCCTCTTCACCCCTACCCCCTTGAACACACCAGATCACAGAGAAAAACTTTAGTGAACATCACTCCATCATGGGCACGAGCCTCCCCGGAATCGAGGAATCGATGCCACATCCATCATCCATCACTAAGTATTTAATATTTAAGTAACATTTGAGTAATCTTGTGTGATTAAACACACACACACACACACACACACACACGCACACACGCACACACGCACACACACACGCACACACGCACACACACACACACACACGCGCACACACACACACACACACACACACACACACACACACACACACACACACACACACACACACACACACACACACACACACACACACACACACACACACACATATATATTCTGTTGGAATTCTTTTGAGAAAATAACAAGCAGGTAGACCAAGGAGAGTCAGTGGGTGTTGTATACCTGGATTTTCAGAAAGCCTTTGACAAGATGCCACACGTGAGGCTGGGTAACAAGATAAGAGCTCATGGTATTACAGGAAAGATACCAGCATGGATAGAAGGTTGGCTGACTGGCAGGAAACAAAGGTGACCTCTTCTGGTTGGATGCCAGTGACTAGTGGTGTTCCACAGGGGTTGGTGCTCTTTTCGCATTACAAGTCAACAAAAAGATGGAATCGATGACTTTGTGGTCAGATTTGTAGATGATACGAAAGTAGGTGGAAGGGCAGATAGTATCGAGCAAGCAGGGTGTCTGCAGAAGGACGTAGATAGATTGGGGGAGTGGGCAAAGAAATGGTAGGTGGAACATAATGTGGGGAAGTGTAGGGTCATGCACTTTAGTAGAAGGATTAAAGGTGTAGACTATTTTCCAAATGGGGAGAAATGCAAAGGCATTTGGGCGTCCTCATGCACGACTTCCTGAAGGTTAGTTTGCAGGTTTCATTACTGGTGAGGAAGGCAAATGCAATGTTAGCATTCATTTCAAAAGGACTAGAATACAACTGCAAGGAAGTAATGCTAAGGCTTTATAAGGCATTGGTCAGACCGCACGGACTACTATGAGTAAAACTGGGGCCCTTATCAAAGAAAAGACGTGCTGGCATTGGAGAGGGTCCAGGGCAGCTTCACGAGAATGATCCCAGGAATGGAAGGGTTAACGTATGAGGAGCCTTTGGTGGCCCTGGGCCTGTACTCTCTGGAGTTTAGGAGAACGAGAGGGGATCTCACTGAAACCTATTGAATATTGAATGGCCTAGATACAGTAAATGTGGAGAGGATGTTTCCTATGGTGGGGGAATCTAAAACCTGAGGACACAGCCTCAGAATAGAATGACATCCATTTAGAGCAGAGTTGAGGAGGAATTTCTTTAGCTGAAGAGTAGTGGGTCTGTAGAATTCCTTCCCACAGACGGCTGTGGAGGTCAAGTCATTGGGTATATTTAAAGTAGAGGTTGGTAGTTTCTTGATTAGTCGGGGCATCAAAGGTTATGGGGGGAAGGTAGGAGAATAGGATTGAGAGGGAAAATAAACAGCCATGATGGAATGGCAGAGTAGATTCGATGGGTCAAGTGGCCTATTTCTGCTCCGATGTCTTCTGAATTTACCCTCAGATGGGCGCTGCAGGCTGGGAATTCACTCCATGGCCGCAGTTCCGATTTGCGAGCTGTCCGTGTTACCAGCAGTCCAGAAGGAACAGACTCTGCTGTAACCTGGCGAGGGCCTGTTCTATGTTACTCAGAGGATATCGGTGTAAAATGCCTCAGTTTGTAACCATCTGCTAGAATGGAGAAAGTAGGCAGGAACTGCCTTTATATGGCGTCGTTCCCAAGCTCTCGAGAGTCAAAGCACAAGGGTGTAGCCACTTCTTAAAACAGAAGACCGGAGGAATTAATTTGTGCAGTGCAAGATCCCACAACAGCATTGCCAAGTTCATCTGTGATAGTTAAGAAATGAATACCATAAAAGATTCAAAGTATATTTATGATCAAAGCATGTATAAATCATATGCCCTTGAGAAAGAAACCCGAAAGAACGCAGTTAATAAAAAATAAAGGCCAACACCCAATGTGCATAGAAAGAGAAAACAAACAAATTATTTAAACAACAGAAGCAAAATGGAAAAGATTCTGAAGATGGAGCTTGAACTGGACACAGAGTCTTTTCTCTTCTTCTTTGGCTGTCCATCGATTTTTGATGATGATTGAAGCCTGGGCAGGGTTGTGTGGAAGACCGGCAGTTGCCCAAGCTGCAAGTCTCCCCTCTCCACGCCACCGATGTTGTCCAAGGGAAGGGCATTAGGACCCATACAGCTTTCCTCTTAGGCTTACCCAGAAGTCGTATTATTAACGCACATCAGAAAAAACTTTTTAACACCCTGACTTTTTGTGCGAGGAAGAACATTTTACTTTGTTGGGTATCCGATAAGGCCCCTGGGCTCTTTGGTTGGCGTAAATTAATAATGGAATACATTCCTTTGGACTTTTTGACGTGCATGGTACACTCAAAAACACATAGTTTTCATAAAAATGGCAACCTTTTCTGCATTATGTAGATGTAAACCTGTAGGCTATACTAATAAGGGCTTTGTATAGGATGTTGTGGTGATGCCTGTATTTTGATGGAGGTGTTCTGGTAGCTGATATCTGTGAGGGGAAGCAATGTAAATGTATCTGGAAATTGAAAGTTTTGTTATGCTGAGCAAAAAAAAAAATTAAATTAACATATATAAACAAATTAACATTAACAACATTAGTGAGCCACAACATTCCAAACCAGATTGGTTCCTTAGATCCAAATCCCCGGAGCTGCTGGAGTAGGCCCAAAGCCTTGGTCTCAGTTCATCTGTTAGCGGGGCAACTCGCCCCGAAGCTTGCAGACACGAAGCACAGCAGCCGGGGCAGTCTCACAGCCTCAACGTGAAATTGGCCGGAACCCATCCCCGACACGTTACGCTTTGGCTTTGCAACGCACCAACGCGCCTCATCCCTCCAATCAGCTTCACCATCGTTAACCTCGTCATTGTTCGCGGTAATAGCTTACCACAATTTACCTCAGAAACGGTGTTATTAATGATGTTTTTAGTCCAATTTATTGCCTTTCGAATTACCAGTAAACTGTCAGTCGCCTTCAGTAACACAATTTCAAACTGGAAAACTCCGGTAATCCACTGTTTGGTTAATGCTGAGTTGGCTCTGAGTGTGGGTGTAGTTTTCTCACAGTAATGCTTGTTTTGTACAGGCCTTTCCTTCCCACTCTTGTACAATTTATGTACGGTATATATTCGGTTTATTTCTGTGCCTATGATGCTCTGCAACCACACTTTCATTCTGCCTTTGCCCCGACGATAAAGAGGAGCTGTCCAAGGACCAGCACCTAAGTGCCTTCAGAAAGAAAGCACGGCAGCGCCTTTACTTTCTCAGAAGTTTGCGAAGTTTCGGCATCTAAACCATTGCCAAACGTCTAGAGACGCGTGGCGGGGAGTATCTCGACTGGTTGCTTCACAGCCTGGTCTGGCAACACCAGTGCCCAGGACTGGAAAAGCCTACAAAAAGTGGTGGATACAGGCTGGTCCATCGCTGGGAAAACCCTCCACACCACTGAGCACTTATACAAGAGGCACAGCTGCTAGAAAGCAACATCCATCATCAAAGACCACACTCCCCTCCCCTCCACCCCGCCATCCTGGTCAAATTCTCTTCTCACTGCTGCCGTTGGGGAGGAGGCCCACACCACCAGGCCTCAGGAACGGTTTTCACCTTCCACCATCAGGCTCCTGGTCTAGCGTGATACCTCACTTGCCTCAACTCCCTACAACCACTTTCAAAGACTCTACAACTCATGTTCTCAATTTTATTTATTTTTTGTTTTTATTTTGTATTTTCACAGTTTGCTCATTTTACACATTGTTTGTCAGTCTTTGTGTGTAGCTTTTCATTGATTCTGTTGTATTTCTTTTCTACTGTGAATGCCTGCAAGAAAATGAATCTCAGGGTTGTATATGATGACACTTTGATAACAAATTTACTTTGAACTTTGATCTTTGAAACTGGACCTGTCTTGAGAAATACTCGGTATGTGTCTGACCTCAGCTCCCTTGAAACTCCATTTTCCAAACTCCCTTTAGGCCTGGGCAGGCTCACTAGAAAACTTTTTACCACGTCTGAACAAAAAGTGAACTAGGATTCCTCTTGCTCTTTTTGAGCCCTTAGCCCCTAGTGTACAATAGGCCATTGATGACTTCTGTCTGTCTCCACCATCCAAAGTCAACGTCACGGGTGAAGACAATTGTGTGCACTGTACAGGGGGTTGGCCAATACAGAGAATCAGGACTGTGTATTGTGTATTAATAGGTCCCATTATCTGGAAAATCCACCAGCTATCATCAGGATGCTATAACTCCCATCTGTCCAACAATTTCCTTGACCCCCACCCACCTTAAAATCAGGTTGGAGGTACCTCAGCATTAGGATAAGGACTGTTATGATGGCATCTCCCACCAAGCTGTGAGACCACTAAACCCCTGCCACCAGCCATATTGCATCACATATGAAGCACCAGTAGTGTTATACTGTTTACTTTTTAACTTGCAGATGCACCTTATGCTAAATGTCAGTCTTCTAGAATATATTTTCTAACTTGTTAGTTTATTTGTGGTCACATGACTTTTGGGTGGTGGGGTGGAGATACGTCTCTACCAAAAGAGGTGTAAGGAGCTCCTTCCCTCTGCTGACCTGCAGGTCACCCTTGGGCAAGGTGTAGCACCTGCTTAGCCCCCTGAACGGGGCAATGTGAAGCAATGGGAGCTGGTGCAAAGGTTACACAGGTCCTAGTTACATGACTACTGACGCCAGGCAGACAATCTCTGAAGAGTATTGATAATGGCTGGGGTCACCCATCTTGTAAGGACACTGCCCAGAAGAAGACCATAAGATATAGGAGCAGAATTTGGCCAGTTTGCCCATTGAGTCTGCTCTGCCATTTCATCATGGCTGATCCATTATCCCTCTCTGCCCCAGTCTCCTGCTTTCTCCTCATATCCTTTCATGCCCTGATCAATCAAGAATTTATCCACCTTTGTCTTAAATATACGTAAAGACTTGGCCTCCTTAGCTGCCTGTGGCAAAGAATTCCATAGATTTATGACCCTCTGGCTAAAAAATTCCTCCTCACCTCCATTCTAAAAGGAGGCCCCTCTATTCTGAGGCTGTGTCCTCTGGTCTTAGACTCCCCCACCAAAGGAAACATCTACTCTATCAAGGCCTTTAATCTATCGAGCCCTTTCAACATGCGATAGGAGAAGGCAATGGCAAACCACTTCTGCAGAAATATTTTCCAAGAACAGTCATGGTCATACAACATGTCACATAAAGAACATACAAATGTTACTTTATGTGTTGTGTGTGTGTTATACTGAGTGTGTCATGCACCCTTGTCCAGAGGAATGTTGTTTCATTTGGTGGTATACCTGTGTATGGTTGGATGACTTGAACTTAATGTTGTTTTGCTTATCAATAAACAGAATCTACTTTTATGCAGCAATGGATTGATTTCACCTGGAATATGCAGCACCCCCTCATAGGGCTCAAACTCCACAAAAGCACTGCACTGCACTGTCTGAGGTCCAGCCAGCTATTAAACTTCCCACCCTCCTCTTTCAGATGGATGGCAAAGATCTCCTGGGAAAATAAGAAGCAAAAAAACCCCACTGAGAAATACCTTGTCGATCGACAACCCCTAACAAATAGTCCCGGTGACCCGGTTCGATCCTGATCTCCAGTGCTGTCTTTAAGGAGTTTGCATGCTTTCCCTGCAATCATATGAGTTCTCTCAGGTGCTCCAATCTCCTCTCGCATCCTAAAGGCATGCATTAATTGTCCACTGTAAATTACCGGCTAGTGTCAATGGGTGGTTGATAATTGGCATTAACCTGATGAACCAAAGGGCCTGTATTATTCTGTGACTCTTAAGTGCCATTTAATAGTCAATTGCCATTGATGTAATTATTCTATATAGAAATATTTATCCATTGTAAACATTAGGAGTGAAGCCCTTTGAGTATATATATCATCCAAACACCAACTCTTTCCATGTAAATTAGACATCAAACAACGCCTGAAGTAAATATCTCCAGTGTTTGCAGAGACATACATCACATCTCAAAGCGACTGTTGGCTTTAAAGCCTCTTCAGTAGGTGACATCATGGGACATCAATAGGTTTCCTTGAGAAGGTAACTTCAAGATGAACACTTGGCAGATTTCTCTAAATAAGCAATGGCCACTTACTGAGGAATTTGGAAGACAGTTGGCAAAGGGATTTGACTAGAAGAAAGTTAATTTAGAATCTTGGCAAAGAAACAGGGTTATCCGTGAAAAGCGTCTCTGGCTATTGAAGATCAATTAAGCCTCCAGTGCAATCCTCCCACCACATCGCTTCCCAATAATACAACAGCATGCCTCTCCCTCCAACTTGCCTCAACAAAACTTATACATTTACAGTATTTACATCATAAATAACGTCTTTTGCAGTGAGCCTGCCTTGGAGAGACAGCTATAGTTCCAAAGCAGAAACTTGTTGAGTTATAAAAGTCCTGTTCTTGTTGACCTAGGATCCTTGAGAAGTGGAGATTTCTTTCATCAGAAGACACACAAGGCCGGAGGGAGGACACAGCACACCCACTCCCATTTGAGAAATATTGGACCAAGTAACTTGAAGACCTGCAAAATAAAAAAGAAATTATTATTGCGGCCCAAAGAGTCCACGCCATCCATGTGACCAGTTGTTACTGTCCCGTACGTCTTTGGAATGTGAGCACCTGAGTCACGGGGAGAACGTGCAAACCCCTAACAGACAGCAGAAGAGCTCAGCCCGGGCCACTGGTACTATAATAATGTTACACTACCTTGGTGAACTCATCTACTCCTCAGCACTGGGAACAATAATAAACCAATAACAACATTAATAATAAGGAACCTGGAGACGTGGCGCAAGTCCGTGATCAACCCTGTCTCTCGCTGATCTCACCGATTAAAGCGCTGAGGAAGATTGAAATCACTGGGGAGTGAGCAGAAGGTGAGCGGGCGTTCAGCCTATCCCTCACTGCTGCCAGAGGAAGGTGTCTGCGTGTGACGCTCTACCTCTCCCTCTCGCTCTGCTCCCAAACGAAAGTCCCCGTTATTCTTATCGTCTCTCTTTCCCCTGATGCTGTCCAAAGATGCTGCTGGAGTTCTGGGTCTTGGGCAAGGTTTAGTTTTTGCGGTTTGTGAATTGGACTCCGTAGTTCGCATTATGTTGTGTTTCTGGGTTCTATGGCTATTTTGGGGGAACTTGAATTGGGACAGCCTGAAGGTAGTGAACACTGAGCCAAACTGAACATGCCTGGACTCTCTCGATTTTGCAGTTTATATTCTGTGTGGTTTTTTTTTGCTTGTATTTTTGTTCCCGTTTACACAATTTATTTTTGATGTGTTTCTTTGAACAGGTTCCATGGTTTCTCTTTGTTTGGCGGCTGTCTGTGAGGAAGACAAATCACAGGGCTGTATACTTCAAAAAGAAATTTACTTGGAGCTTTGAAAACCAATATCCATTTCTTTCCTCTCATTTCCCTTATCGCTCTGTTCCTCCTACAATCCACAGTGCTGAAGTTTCAAAGCTCAGAGTATGTATACATTATACAACCTTGCGATTTGTCTCCTCACAGGCGGCCACGAAACAGAGAAACCCAAAAGAACTCATTAGAGGAAGACTGTCGAACACCCAATGTGCAGAGAGAAGAAACATTCCCCCCCCCCCCAAGCCCCTCAAACATCTCCCTTGCTCCTCCTCTTGAACTCTAACCCTTGCACCCTAACCTTCTGGCCAGGCTTTGGTCTGGTGACAGATTTCCGATTGACAATGCTCCTCATGATACCTCAGTGCACTGAACCACTGAACGCATTTGCAAGGCCAGTAAAATCCCAATAATCTGCCGCCCTTGGACCCATGGTGCAACTGAACCAACAGACTTCCCAGACAATTCAACACTATTCCTATTAAGGGTAGGAATATTGAGCAAAGGTGGAGCGAGCTGGGGCTTTTCTCTCTGGAGCAAAGGAGAATAAGAGGTGAGGTGAGACCATAAGACAAAGGAGCAGAATTAGGCCATTCAGCCCATCAAGTCTGCTCTGCCATTCTATCATGACTGATTTATTTTCCCTCTCAACCACAATCTCCTGCCTTCTGCCCATAACCTTTTATGCCCTGACTAATCAAGAATTTATCAACCTCTGCATTAAATATATGTAATGGCTTGGCCTGCACAGTTGTCTGTGGCATGAATTCCACAGATTCACCACCCTCTGGCTAAAGAAATTCCTCCTTGTCTCTGTTCTAAAAGGCCGTCCCTCTATTCTGAGGCCGATAGAGATGTGGAAGGTGATAAGCCACGGTAACGTATTACAGCTCAGTGTGTTGGAGTTTGGAGTTCAATCCTGGCCCCATCCATAAGGAGACTATACGTCCTCCACGTGGAATGCTGGGCTTTCTCCGGACTCCGGTTCCGCCCTCCCCCCCACAGCCCAAAGACGCACTGGGGAGGAGGTTAATTGGACATTGTAAGTTGTCCTGTCATTAAGCTGGGGTTAAATTCGGGGTTACTGGGTGGCGTGGTTCGAAAGGCCAGTAGAACCTGTTCCAAACTCAGATCTGCTGTTGCTGGAATGTGTGGGCTGCTTATAGCCTGTTCCATGCTGTAGCTCAACAAACAAATAAATAAACAAACAAGCAAATAAATAAGAAGCGGCGATAGAGAGGACAGCCAGCGACTTAAACCCGGAGCCCAAATGGCTAATATGGCTGCCATAATTTTACGGTGATTGGAGGAAAGTATGGGGATACATTAAACATTTTTTAGACAGAGAGTGACGTGTGTGTGGAAAGCACTGCCGGTGGGGCGGGGCAGAGGCAGATACATAAGGGACATTTAAGGGATTCTTAGAAAGGCACATGGATAAAAGAAAATGGAGAGCTATGTGGGAGAAAAGGGCTAGATTGATTTTAGAGTAGTTTAGAAGGTTGGTGGAAGGGCCTATACCGTGCTGTGCGGTACTATGATGAATTTTCTGTGAATCCATTGAGGTTAAAGGGAACGGGAAATGTTCTGAACCCCGGCTCCGGTTCAGGGTGACACAGATTCCGTACCCCCAGCATTCCAATCCCAACCCGGATCCTGACCCTGGACACACTGCAGACCCCTGTCACCAGTCGGAGCAGTTGTCTCCGGCCCACAGTCCAGAGCCCTGCTCCTCCCCGTGGAAAGAGTAAGAGCCTGACGGCAGGGTCAAATGACAGCAATCTTTCCCTCAGTGTCAGCAGTGACTTGACTTCAGGAAGGAAGTTGGTACACACGCTCTTGTTTACATCAGTAGAGCTGGGGGTAAGAGCTGAGAGCTTCGAATTCTCTGGAGTGAGTGAATGTCACCAATGGCCTGTCCCGGTCCAACTACAGAGACACCATGGCCTTGAAAGCTTACCGACGCCTCTACTTCCTCAGGAGGCATGTCCTCCTTGATCCTCACCAAACTTCCTGCACCACAGGCAGAACCCTGGTTGGGTGGGACTACAATGAGAGGGCATGGGTGAAGGGTGAAAGGTGAAACTTCTTCACTCAGAGTGTGGAACGAGCTGTCAGCACGAGAGGTGGATGTGATTTTGATTTCAATGTTTAGGAGAAGTTTGGATGGGTACACGGATGGGAAGGGAAAGGAAAGGAGGGAAAGGATGGTGCAGGGCAATGGGACGAGCCAACTTAAATCATTCAGCATGGACTAGATGGGCCAAAGGACCCTTTCCTGTGCTAAGGTGTTCTATGACTCTGTAAGTTGGTATGGCAACTGCTCTGCCCAGGACTACAAGAAATCCTAGGTTGGTAATGTCATAATTTTAAGGTAATTGGAGGAAAGTATAAGGGAATATAGTTGTACCACGGAGAGCATTCTGACAGGCTGCATCACTGTCTGGTTTGGAGGGGCTACTGCACAGGACCGAAAGAAGCTGCAGAGGGTTGTAAATCTAGTCAGCTCCATCTTGGATACTAGCCTACAAAGTACCCAGGACATCTTCACTGAGCGGTGTCTCAGAAAGGCAGCATCCATTATTAAGGACCTCCAGCACCTGGGACATGCCCTGTTCTTATTGCTACCATCAGGGAGGAGGCACAGGAGCCTGAAGGCACACACTCAGCGATTCAGGAACAGTTTCTTCCCCTCCGACATCAGATTCCTAAATGGACATTGAACCCTTGAACGCTTTTTCAATACAGTATATATTATTTCTGTTTTTTGCATGATGTTTAATCTATTCAATACACGTATCTGTAAGTTACTTATTTATTATTATCTTAATTTGTTTATTTATTTTTTTCTCTTCTAGATTACGTCTTGCATTGAACAGCTGCTGCTAAGTTAACGAATTTCAAGTCACATGCCGGTGATAATAAACCTGATTCTGATTCTGATATCAGAGGTGGTTTTTTACACAGAGTGGTGGGTGCATGGAACTGCCAGGGATGGTGGTAGAGACAGATACATTAGGGGTATTTAACACTCTCAGATAGGCACAGGGATGAAAGAAAAATGGCAAGAGAAGGCTTAGATTGATTTTAGAGTAGGTTAAAGGGCCAGCAGAATATTGTGGGCAGAAGGGCCTGTACTGTGCTGTAACGTTCTATGTCATATGGTCTAGGTTGTGGACGTAGCCCATTACATCATGGAAACTAGCTTCCCCTCCATGAACTCTGCCTACAGCAGAGTCAACATAATGAAAGGTCCCATCTATCATGGGCATTACCTCTTCTCCCTCCTTCCCACCAGGCAACAGATGGAAAAGCCTGAAAGCCCTTATCTCCAGGCCCAAGGACAGCTTCTATCCTGCTGTTATAAGACCATTGAACTTTTACAATAAGATTGACTCTTGACCTTGTTGTCTACCCGCGCTGCAGTTTCTCTGTAACTTACTCTGCATTCTCAAAGTTCAAAGTAAATTTTATTATCAAAGAACATATGTCATCATATACAGCCCTGAGATTCATTTTCCTGCGGGCATACTCAGCAAATCGATAGAATAGTAACTATAACAGGATCAATGAAAGATCAACCAGAAGACAACAAACGGTGCAAATGCAAATATAAATAAATAGCAATAAATATCGAGAATAAATAAGATAAAGAATCCTTAATCTGAGATCACTGGTCGTGGGAGCATCTCAATGGATGGGCAAGTGAGTGTAGTTATCCCTTTTTGTTCAAGAGCCTGACGGCTGAGGGGTAGTAACTGTTCCTGAACCTGGTGGTGTGAGTCCTGAGGCTCCTGTACCTTCTACCTGATGGTTGAGGGGTAGTAACTGTTCTTGAACCTGGTGGTGTGAGTCCTGAGGCTCCTGTACCTTCTACCTGATGGCAGCAGTGAGAAGAGAGCCTGGCCTGGGTGCTGAGGATCTCTGATGATGGTCGCTGCTTTCCTATGACAGCGTTTCATGCTCTACATAGAACATAGGAGAGTACAGCACAGGAAAGGCCATTCAGCCCACAATGTTGTACCAAACCAGCTAAAAAGCAAATCAATAACAGCCAAACACTAATCCTTCCTACCTACATCACGTCCATATCCCTCCATCTTCCTCACATCCATGTGATTATCTAAACGTCTCTTAAAAGCTTCTAATATATTTGCCTCTACCACACATTCCAGGCATCCACCACTATCTGAGTAAAAACTTACCCCTCACATTCCCCTGGAACCCATCCCCTCTCACCTTTAATGCATGGCCACTGGTATTAGATATCTCTACCCTAGAAAAAAGCCACTCCCTGTCTCCTCTATCTATATCTCTCGTAATCTTGTAAACCTCTATCAGACCTCCCCTCAGCCTCCGCTGTTCCAGAGAAAACAACCCCATTTTATCCAGCCTCTCGTGATAGCACGTGCCCTCAAAACCACGCAGAAACCTCTTCTGCACCCTCTCCAAAGCCTCCACATCCTTCCTATATTAGGGCGACCACAACTGTACACTATAATCCAGATGTGGCCCAACCAGGATCTATGAAGCTGCAACATAACCTCACGACTTTTGAGAGTGCCTTGACTGATAAAAGCAAGCATCCCATAAGCACTGTGTCGACCCGCGTAGCCACTTTCATGTTCTACTCGTTCCTTTCCCTTTTATACTGTCTCAGTGGACTGACATGAAGGGATTATCTGTACGGATGGCATGCAAAACAAGGACAATAATACCAGCTGCACACTCGAATTGTATTCTGAACCACCAGCTCACGGTCTGGATTAATGAGTGAGCCAGATGCCAGACTGCCAGTGTCTCTGAACAACTGGTTGCCAGATTGTCTGCGTTCTGTTCTAATTTGTTGCTTCTTAGCCTCACATTTGTTGGATCTTGCCTTCTTGTCGGCCGTGCAACTGTGCAAACAGAGTTTTCTCATGTGGTTTCATTTCGAAGCGAGCAAGAGGTTTCCTGAAATCATTACTGCGTGGCGCAAGTCCAACCCGCAAGCTCGATCTTGCAGTTTTGAAGTCAGTGGGTTTCAATGGTTCTCCGGCAGTGAAACTCCAGCTTTCAGTTTAATTGGTGAGAGTTCCCTTTAACCCTTGAGAATTAAGTTTTCAACAACACACGGCGTGCCGGAGGAACTGTGAGAAATGGATGGCTCAAGGGACTGGAGAAAGAGCTCCTACCTTCCTTCGTTCCAAAACGTCGACCCCCAGCTCGCTGAGAGACGAGAAAGACGACACTTTGGAGTGAAGGAAGATGAGAGGTGACTTGGTAGAAGTGTAGGAGATGATAAGAGGCATAGAACAAGTGATGGGTGTCGGGGTGGAGATACGTCTCTACCAAAGGAGATGTAAGGTGCCCCTTCCCTCCTCTAGCCTGCAGGTCACCCTTGGGCAAGGTGTAGCACCTGCTTAGTCTCCGATCAGGGCCATGTGAAACCATGGGACAAGGTGGTGGATGGGTGGTATGAGCAGGTAATGCATATCACAGGTCCTGGTTTTGTGACTACAGATGCCAGGCAATCTCTGAGAAGTATTGATAATGGCCGGGGTCCTTAAGACCTTAATATATAGGAGAAGAATTAGGCCATTTAGCTCATCGAGTCTGCTCTGCCATTTCGTCATGGCTGGTCCATTTTTCCTCTCAGCCCCAATCTCCTGCCTTCCCCCCATCCCCCCACCATATCCCTTCACGCCCTGACTAATCAAGAATCTATCAACCTCTGCCTTAACATGACTTGGCCTCCACAGCGGCCTGTGGCAAAGAACTCCCGAGATTTACCACTCTCTGGCTAAAGAAATTCCTCCTCATCTCCATTCTAAAAGGACGCCTCTCTATTCTAAGGCTGTGTCCTCTGGTCTGACTCCCTCACCAGAGGAGACACCCTCTCAGCATCCACTCTATCGAGGCCTTTCAACATCCGATAGGTTTCATTGGGGTCACCCATCCTGTAAAGAGAATGCCCAGAAGAAGGCAATGGCAAACCACTTCTGCAGAAAGATTTGCCAAGAACAATCATGGTCACTGACTGCGATTGCCTTTGTTGAATGGCACGGCACGTTGTATACCCTCTAAATTGATGATTTAGAAGGTATAGCTATCACCTTTATCCCTGGGTGGCAATAACTAATACCAGAGGACGTGCTTTAAGGTGAATGGAGGAAATTTTAGGGGAGATGTCAGAAGTAGGTTTTTTTACACAGACTCAGATTTAATATCACCAGCATATGTTGTGAAATTTGTTGTAATACATAGTAATAAAAGCTATAAACAGACAAACGGACAGACAGACATACTTTATTGATCCCGAGGGAGACTGGGTTTCATTACAGCCGCACCAACCAAGAATAGTGAAGAAATATAGCAATATAAAACCATAAATAATTAAATAATATTAAGTTAATCATGCTATTAAGTCCAGGACCAGCCTATTGGCTCAGGGTGTCTGACACTCCGAGGGAGGAGTTGTAAAGTTTGATGGCCACAGGGAGGAATGACTTCCTATGCCGCTCAGTGTCCCTAACCCTAACCCTAAACACAACAAGAACAAAGGTAAGAGATTCTGCAGATACTGGAAATCCTGAGCAACACACACTCTTCTTCAGCGCTGAGAAAGAAGGGGGAAGAAGCCAGAATAGAAAGCTGGGGGGAGGGGAAGGAGGCTAGCTGGAAGGTGAAGACAGCTGGGTGGGAAAGGTCAAGGGCTGGAGAAGAAAGAGCTGACAGGAGAGGAGAGTGGAGTACAGGAGAAAGGGAAGGAGGAGGGGGCCTGGGGAAGTAATAGGTAGGTGAGAAGAAGTAAAAGGTCAGAATGGGGGGGGGTTTATTGTTTACTGGAAGGAGAAATCGATATTCATGCCATCAGGTTGGAGCCTACCCAGATAGAATATAAGGTTTTGCTCCCCCCCCATGAGGGTGGCCTCATCTTGGATCGACATCTTGGTATAGGAATGGGAATTGGAATTAAAATGTTTGGCCACCAGGAGGTCCCACTTGTGGAAGTACCAATGGCTGTGGCTGGGATTTCAACTGCGGTAGTCCGGAACAGGAATATTTGATGATTCTCATCGGAATTGCACACAACAGTTGCCACTTAATGGCCTATCCTACCAAAAAGAGCTTGGAATGCACCACAAGGGCTGGTGTCAGAGGATAGGCACATGGATGAAAGAAAAATGGAGGCTTATCGACTGTGTAGGAACGAAGCGTTAGATCAGAAATGGAGAGAGTGAGCAATTTCAAGTTGCTGGGCAGCAGTATCTCTGAGGATCTATCCTGGTCCCAACATATCGATGCTGCTACAGAGAAGGTTCAACGGTGGCTGTTTATCATGAGCAGCTTGAGAAGATTTGGTATGTGCCCAAAAACACTGGAAAATCCCTACAATTATACCATGGAGAGCAGTCTTCCTGGCAGCAACACCGGCTGGCATGGGGGGTGGGAGGGGTTCCACTGCACAGGGTTGAAGTAAGCTGCAGAGAGTTGTAAACTTAGTCCTCTCCACCCATAGGCACTCGCCTCCGTAGTATCCAGGACATCTTCAAGGAGCCATGCCTCAAAAAGATGGCATCCATTATTAACGACCCTCATCACCCAGGTCGTGCCCTCTTCTCGTTGCTACCATCAGGAAGGAGATTTAGAAGCCTGAAGGCACACACTCAGCGATTCAGGAACAGCTTCTTCCTCTCTGCCATCCCGATTTCTGAATGGACATTGAACCCATGAACACTACCTCTCTACTTTTTTGTTTCTATTTTACACCACTTATTTAATGTATCTATTATATTATATATAGGTGTCCCCTGCTTTCCAAACATAAAGGTTCGCTTTATGCAACTTCGCTTTTACGAAAGACTTACATTAGTACCTGTTTTCGCCAACCGAAAGAGGATTTTCACTTTTACGGAAAAAGGCGTCCGCTTTAAACTTGTGTTTACCCCGAGAAAGACTACAATGACCGTGAAGCCTTGCGCGGGCAGGTGTGTGTGCATGTGTGTGTGCATGTGTGTGTGCATGTGTGTGTGCATGTGTGTGTATGTGTGTGTGCATGTGTGTGTGCATGTGTGTGTGTATGTGTGTGTGCATGTGTGTGTGCATGTGTGTGTGCATGTGTGTGTGTATGTGTGTGTGCAGGTGTGTGTGCATGTGTGTGTGTATGTGTGTGTGCATGTGTGTGTGCATGTGTGTGTGCAGGTGTGTGTGCATGTGTGTGTGTATGTGTGTGTGCATGTGTGTGTGCATGTGTGTGTGCAGGTGTGTGTGCATGTGTGTGTGTATGTGTGTGTGCATGTGTGTGTGCATGTGTGTGTGCATGTGTGTGTATGTGTGTGTGCATGTGTGTGTGCATGTGTGTGTGCATGTGTGTGTGCATGTGTGTGTGTATGTGCCGATTTTTTTCTCTACAAATCGGTTCTGGCTCAATCTTCCTTATTCTGGTAAGTGAAATAACACTATACATACAATATTTCTACTTTATATAGGCTGTATATTTATCATATCATTCCTGCTTTTACAATATGTTCGAGTTATTTTAGGTTTTATGTGTTATTTGGTATGATTTGGTAGGTTGTTCTTTTGGGTTTGGGATTGCTCAAAAATATTTCCCATATAAACTGATGGTAGTTGCTTCTTCGCTTTACGACATTTTGGCTTACGAATGGTTTCATAGGAACGCTCTACATTCGTGACATTTCGTGACATGTGCCAGTGATACTAAGCGTGATTCTGATTCCGATTGATCTTGGACTGGCACAACTTCATGAGCTGAAAGGTCTGGACTTTGGTATGTTCCATGTTTCTGAAGTGCCCACTGTTCGCTTCCCTCCGTGGATCAGTCTGATCTGCTGAGTTCCTCCAGAGGGTTGTGTGTCGTTCCACATTCCAGCATCTACTATCACTGGGATAGTGCCATCTTTGGATCCCCTGACTGCATCTCAAGACTGAAATGAAAATAGACAATCATGGGAGCGTCTTCGCCTGGTGGTTACTTTGGAAGGAATCGCGTTATCCGTAGCCCAAGTTCAAAAGGGACTTGCAATACATGTAGGACCTGCCCGAGGAGGGTCGCCCGCACTGCTGCATTCTGAGGCCGCAGAGGGATATAGTCGGTCAGTTCCATCACCCTCCAAGAGGACCACAACTTTGTCGTGGTTTGGAGGCTGGTGTCCCTCAAAGACCCGGAGAGCGATGTTGGCTGGAGTCAGGGCTTTGTGCTTTGGCTCTTGGTCGGGTCACCCATGCCAGACAGGTCGAAGGGTAGATGTCAGACCAAGAGTGGTCTACCGGTCCTCCAGGGTTCAGCTGAGGGTTAACAACCCCGACTGATCAAAGAAAACTGTTACAGAAACAGCAGTGAAGATTCCTTTTGCATCTGAGTACGACAGGATCTGCATGACTGACAGTAAGCCGAGAGGAAGCTACTGGTATGAGCGAGGAAGCTGTGAACACGGCCAGAGATGGAGGAACTTCACTGTTGCCCTAAACAAAAGAAGAAGAAGCCCCACCCTGGGCACAGCCCTCCCCACCACTGAGGTCACTGGATTCAAAAGGCAGTACACCAAAAAGCCGGCATCCGTCATTAAGGACCCCTCACCATCTGGGACACACACACATCATTCTTCCCCTCCGCCTTCAGATTCCTGGGCGGCCCACGACCCCATGACCACTATCTCACTATTCCGCTTTCAATTTATTTATCAGAATCAGGTTTAATATCACTGGCAGATGTCATGATATGTGTTGTTTTGTGGTGGCAGTACATTGTAATAATAATAAAAACTAGAAATTGCAATATGAAATATATATTGATTGTCGTTCCTCTCTGTGCCTTGAGGAGCATTGTGTGGCACTCCCTGCTGTTTCTCTAGTACTTGGCTGTTCTTTACAAGGCCGAGTTTCCAGCTCGACGCTCAACCCAGCACGGATGGAAAACATGAAAGGGGTCGGCTGGATTTGAACCCGGGACCTCTTGCTTTAGAGTCCAGTGCAGATGCCACTACGCCACCAGCCAGCTAGAGGTATTTATAATATTAAATTCAATTATAATTAATAAATTAAACTAAACAAGCAGTGTAGAAAGAGAGTGAAAAAAATAAGAAGTATACCGATGCAGTGTTCGTGGGTTATTTGTCTATTCCTAAATCTGACGGTAGAGGGGAAGAAGCTGTTCCTGAAATGTTGGGTGTGTGTTGTCAGGCTCCTGTAACTTGATGGTAGCAATGAGTAGAGGACATGTTCCCTTCTCATGTCTGTTCACTTATCTATCTATTTATCCATTAATTAATTTCAACGTGCACAAAATGCCGGAGGAACTCAGCAGGTCAGGCAGCATCTATGGAAATGAATAAACAGTCTACAGGACTAATTAAGTAATGTTAACTTTTATCATTTATTTATTACTGTAACAGATCAGTAATTTTTTAAATAAGTTTTACCACATATGTCTATGATAATAAACTGGATTGTGACTCTGTCCTGATAGGACGCAGATCCAGAATCAGCGGCTGTAAATACAGGAATGCATATCCAATGCAGGATTCAGAAGGAATGCCTTCAGCAGGAAAATGGGGAGAAGGTGGAAGTCTTTCCTCCTGGGAATATCTGAGACTAATGACAGAGTGGGATTCAAGGAAGGTCTAAGAGCGACCAGGGGAGAAGGATATATTGATGGGGAGTGATTTTCAGTGGTGGACGAAGGTTTGTAGATGGCAATTGGTTTACCGTTGTCACGTGCGCCAAGATACAGGGAAAAGCTTTGCCTGTATAACACCCTGACAGATAATTTTGTACATAAGCAGAAGGAAGTAATAGAAAAGGGAAAAGACCCAGAGTGCAGAATATAGAGTTACCGTTCAGAGAAAGACAGTTCAGGTCACAGAGCCATGGAGCACAGAAACAGGCCATTCAGCCCATCTAGGTCATGCCAAACTGTTCACAATCAGGTTTAATATCATTGGCACATGTTGTGAAATTTATTAACTTTGTGGCAGCTGTACAATGCAGTACATGATAATATAGACAAAAATTGTTAACTCCATCAAGTACAGCAAGTATACGCATGTATATTAAATAGTTAAATTAAAAATAATTAAAAAAGAGAAAAAAGTAGTGAGGTAGTATTCATGGGTTCAATGTCCATTCAGAAATCGGACGGCAGAGGGGAAGAAGCTGTTCCTGAATCGCTGAGTGTATCCCTTCAGGCTTCTGTACCTCCTCTCTGACGGTAACATCGAGAAGAGGGCATGTCCTGGGTGATGAGGTTTCTTAATAACGATGCTGCCTTTCTGAGGTATCGCTCCTTGAAGATGCCTTGGATACAATGGACACTAGTACCCACGATGGAGCTAATTTCACAACTTCTGATAGCTTCTTTCAATCCTGTGCAGTAGTGCCCCCCCCCCATACCAGACAGCCAAATCCTAATGAAATAATGAAACTATTGTTCTGCTTAATCCCATCGATTTGCATCGGGACCATAACATAGTCGCAGAACACCACAGCATTACAACATAGAAATCTGAATATCTCCTCCCATTGGCGAGGCCTAATTTGGAGTATTGTGTGCCGTTTTGGTCACCTATCAAGATGTAACTAAGGTTGAAAGAGCACAGAGAAAACTTACAAAGATGTTGCCAGGAGTGCAAGACCTGAGTTATGTGGAAAGATTGAATGCTTCATTCCTCGAAACATAGAAGATTGGGAGATTTGATAGAGATGTACAAAATTATGAGCATATAGATAGGGTAAATGCAAGCAGGCTTTTTCCACTGAGCTTGGGTGGGATTACAACCAGAGGTCATGGGTTAAGGGTGAAAGGTGAAAAGTTTAAGGGGAATATGAGGGAAAACTTCTTCACTCAGAGGGTTGTGAGTGTGGAACGAGCTGCCAGTGCACATGGTGCATGCGAGCTCGATTTCAATGTTCAAGAGAAGTTTGGATAGGTACATGGGTGGTAGGGGTGTGGAGGGCTATGATCCCGGTGCAGGTTGCTGGGTGTAGCCAGTTTAAATGGTTCAGCATGGACTAGATGGGCTGACAGGCCTGTTTCTGTGCCGTACTTTTCTATGACTCTATCCTGCCTTGAGAGGCAATTCTACATCTGTGGAAAGCAGACTTGCTGCAGAACAGGTTCTGAAGTGACGAAAGACCAGCTGAGGCATCACGAAGTCATCTAGAGAGGATGTAAGTTCATTGTGATTTGGATTATTTTCCCACATTGATGCTCCATTTTCCACACTGATCTCACACTGCTCACTATAGTCATACAGTGTAGAATATGAAATCTTGAAAGCACAGCATGGAGTTAAGTCATCAGGCCCAGCATGGGCGTGCAGGCCATTCAGAGCTGCTGACTCGTTTCTCAAGAAGTCTGGGTATGGCGTTGACCAACAGTGACACGTACACAATTCTGGAAGAACTCTGCAGGTCAGGCGGCGTACATGGAGGGAAATGAACAGTCGACGTTTCAAGCTGAGACCCTTCATCCTGCATCTGCAGTCTCTCCTGTGTCTCCCTGACCTCCCGGGCTGTCTATGTGGAGTTTGAACGTTCCCCTTCTCAACCTGTGGGTTTCCCCACACAACCCAATGCCTTGTGGTTTGGTAAGTCAGTGGATCACCATGAATTATTCCTGTGTAAGCATCAGAGGGAGGATGTTGCTGGGTAGGTACGTGGGGGTGAATGAGGTGAGTGGAATGGGGAGTGATGGGGTTCATCTGTTCAAGGCAGGCATTCATATGATGGGACCAATGGTCTCATTCTGCGTTGTAATAAATTCACTCAGTGGCCACTTTATTAGGTACACCTGTACACCAGCTCGTTAATGCAAATATCTAATCAGCCAATCGTGTGGCAGCAACTCAATGTATAAAAGTGTAATGTTGAGGCTTTATAAGACATTGGTCAGACCGTATGGAGTATTGTGAGCAGTTTTGGGCTAGGTAACTATAAAGAGCTGTGCAGGCATTGGAGAGGACCCAGAGGAGGTTTATGAGTATGATCCCAGGAATGAAAGGGTTAACACATGAGGAGTGTTTGATGACTGGAGTTTAAAGAATGAGGGGGGATCTCACTGGAACCCATCGAATATTGAAAGGCTATTGAAACATAGAGTGGATGCGGAGCGGATGTTTTCAATAGTGGGGGAGTCTAGGACCAGAGGACACAGATAGAGTGGATGTGGAGAGGATGTTTCCTATAGTGGGGGAGTCAAGGACCAGAGGACACAGATAGAATGGATGTGGAGAGGATGTTTTCAATAGTGGGGGAGTCTAGGACCAGAGGACACGGATAGAGTGGATGTGGAGAGGATGTTTCCTATAGTGGGGGAGTCAAGGACCAGAGGACACAGATAGAATGGATGTGGAGAGGATGTTTTCAATAGTGGGGGAGTCTAGGACCAGAGGACACAGATAGAGTGGATGTGGAGAGGATGTTTCCTATAGTGGGGGAGTCAAGGACCAGAGGACACAGATAGAATGGATGTGGAGAGGATGTTTTCAATAGTGGGGGAGTCTATGACCAGAGGACACAGATAGAGTGGATGCGGGGCAGATGCTTTCTATAGTGGGGAAGTCTAGGACCAGAGGACACAGATAGAGTGGATGTGGAGAGGATGTTTCTTATAATGGGGGAGTCTGGGACCAGAGGACACAGATAGAGTGGTTGTGGAGAGGATGTTTCTTATAGTGGGGGAGTCGAGGACCAGAGGACACAGATAGAGTGGATGCGGGGCAGATGTTTTCTATAGTGGGGGAGTCTAGGACCAGAGGACACAGATAGAGTGGATGTGGAGAGGATGTTTTCAATAGTGGGGGAGTCTAGGATCAGAGGACACAGATAGAGTGGATGCGGGGCAGATGTTTTCTATAGTGGGGGAGTCGAGGACCAGAGGACACAGATAGAGTGGATGTGGAGAGGATGTTTCCTATAGTGGGGGAGTCTGGGACCAGAGGACACAGATTGAGTGGATGTGGAGAGGATGTTTTCAATAGTGGAGGAGTCTGGGACCAGAGGACACAGGTAGAGTGGATGTGGAGAGGATGTTTCCTATAGTGGGGGAGTCTGGGACTAGAGGACACAGATAGAGTGGATGTGGAGAGGATGTTTCTTATAGTGGGGGAGTCTGGGACCAGAGGACACAGATAGAGTGGATGTGGAGAGGATGTTTTCAATAGTGGGGGAGTCTAGGACCAGAGGACACAGACAGAGTGGATGTGGAGAGGATGTTTCCTATAGTGGGGGAGTCAAGGACCAGAGGACACAGATAGAATGGATGTGGAGAGGATGTTTTCAATAGTGGGGGAGTCTAGGATCAGAGGACACAGATAGAATGGATGTGGAGAGGATGTTTTCAATAGTGGGGGAGTCTATGACCAGAGGACACAGATAGAGTGGATGCGGGGCAGATGCTTTCTATAGTGGGGAAGTCTAGGACCAGAGGACACAGATAGAGTGGATGTGGAGAGGATGTTTCTTATAATGGGGGAGTCTGGGACCAGAGGACACAGATAGAGTGGTTGTGGAGAGGATGTTTCTTATAGTGGGGGAGTCGAGGACCAGAGGACACAGATAGAGTGGATGCGGGGCAGATGTTTTCTATAGTGGGGGAGTCTAGGACCAGAGGACACAGATAGAGTGGATGTGGAGAGGATGTTTTCAATAGTGGGGGAGTCTAGGATCAGAGGACACAGATAGAGTGGATGCGGGGCAGATGTTTTCTATAGTGGGGGAGTCGAGGACCAGAGGACACAGATAGAGTGGATGTGGAGTGGATGTTTCCTATAGTGGGGGAGTCTGGGACCAGAGGACACAGATTGAGTGGATGTGGAGAGGATGTTTTCAATAGTGGAGGAGTCTGGGACCAGAGGACACAGGTAGAGTGGATGTGGAGAGGATGTTTCCTATAGTGGGGGAGTCTGGGACTAGAGGACACAGATAGAGTGGATGTGGAGAGGATGTTTCTTATAGTGGGGGAGTCTGGGACCAGAGGACACAGATAGAGTGGATGTGGAGAGGATGTTTTCAATAGTGGGGGAGTCAAGGACCAGAGGACACAGATAGAGTGGATGTGGGGCAGATGTTTTCTATAGTGGGGGAGTCTGGGACCAGAGGACACAGGTAGAGTGGATGTGGAGAGGATGTTTCTTATAGTGGGGGAGTCAAGGACCAGAGGACACAGATAGAGTGGATGTGGAGAGGATGTTTCCTATAGTGGGGGAGTCTGGGACTAGAGGACACAGATAGAGTGGATGTGGAGAGGATGTTTCTTATAGTGGGGGAGTCTGGGACCAGAGGACACAGATAGAGTGGATGTGGAGAGGATGTTTTCAATAGTGGGGGAGTCAAGGACCAGAGGACACAGATAGAGTGGATGTGGAGAGGATGTTTTCAATAGTGGGGGAGTCAAGGACCAGAGGACACAGATAGAGTGGATGCGGGGCAGATGTTTTCTATAGTGGGGGAGTCTAGGACTAGAGGACACAGATAGAGTGGATGTGGAGAGGATGTTTCCTATAGTGGGGGAGTCTAGGACCAGAGGACACAGATAGAGTGGATGTGGAGAGGATGTTTCTTATAGTGGGGGAGTCTAGGACCAGAGGGCACAGACAGAGTGGATGCGGGGCAGATGTTTTCTATAGTGGGGGAGTCTAGGACCAGAGGACACAGATAGAGTGGATGTGGAGAGGATGTTTCCTATAGTGGGGGAGTCTAGGACCAGAGGACACAGATAGAGTGGATGTGGAGAGGATGTTTTCTATAGTGGGGGAGTCAAGGACTAGAGGGCACCGCCTCAGGATAGACGGACGTTCATTTAGAACAGAAACCCAGAGGAGAGGTCTCTGTTACACAGAGGTGAGAGGACAGGGGCGGAGCAAGAGACTGGTGACAGGCAGATGGACGAGGGGAGAGTGGAAACAGTGACTGAGGCTGGGTTACCTGGATCCACCCATCACCCTACCGCCTTCCTGCCACCTTTATTTACTGCTCCTACCTGTCCTTCAGTCCACACGAGGGGTCTCGAGTGGAATCTACCGCCTTTCTGCCACCCTTATTTACTGCTCCTACCTGTCCTTCAGTCCACACGAGGGGTCTCGAGTGGAATCTACCGCCTTTCTGCCACCCTTATTTACTGCTCCTACCTGTCCTTCAGTCCACACAAGGGGTCTCGAGTGGAACCTACTGCCTTTCTGCCACCCTTATTTACTGCTCCTACCTGTCCTTCAGTCCACACGAGGGGTCTCGAGTGGAACCTACCGCCTTTCTGCCACCCTTATTTACTGCTCCTACCTGTCCTTCAGTCCACACGAGGGGTCTCGAGTGGAACCTACCGCCTTTCTGCCACCCTTATTTACTGCTCCTACCTGTCCTTCAGTCCACATGAGGGGTCTCGAGTGGAAGTGTCAGCTGTCCTTTTCCCTCCATAGACACTGTTGAGTTCCCCAGTTGCCCCCGATTCCAGCATCTGCTGTCTTATGTCAACAATTCTAAAGGCCACTTGCAGCTTCTCTTTTCAAGAAAACTAACCCAACCTGTTTAGTGTTTGGAACCCTGCATTTCAGGTTCTATCATGGCGAATCGTTTTTTGCAAAGGCTTCAGCTCCTTTAAACGTTTCCCTCAGGGTGATTGCGGAAGCTCTGAACTCGTGTGCTCTTCAGATAAACGCTTAGCTAAAACCTTTCTCTACATTTTCACGTCTCCCTTCTTGGTGATGAAATCTGATAACTTCATCTGAACCATGATCTACATGAATACCTTTAGAGATTTGCATACTCACACTCTCAGATCCCTCTGCCACCCAGTCTCATTCCAATTAATGAAATACACTCAGTGGTCACTGTGCCTGTTCATGGTCTTCTGCTGCTGTTGCCTGTCCACTTCAAGTCAAGTCAAGTTTATTATCATTTAACTATATACATGTATACCGCCAAATGAGACAATGTTTTTCCATACTAGGGTGTAGTACTCATAACACACAATAACTTAGGAAAGTAAGAAATAAATCTACAAATTAATTATGCATAGATAAACAAAATAAAGTGCATAAATTAAATATTGTAGGGTACAGAACAAATTATCTGGTGACACTTTGAATGCAGGGAGTTCAGAAGCCTAATGGCCTGAGGGAAGAAACTGTTTCCCATCCTGACCGTTCTTGTCTTTATGCATCGGAGTCTCCTGCCTGATGGTAGTAAGTCAAAGAGGATACTGGATGGACGGGTGGGATGATTGATAACACTAAGGGCCCTGCGTACACAGCACTCCTGATAAATGTCCCCGATGCATTCAGAGATGCTCTTCTGCACACCGCGGTTGAAACGCGTAGCTTTTTGAGGTGCTGTCACCTTCCTGCCAGCTTGAACCAGTCTGCCCATTCTCCTCCGATTTCGCTCATATGATGCTCACTGGATGTTTTTTGTTTCTGGCACCATTCTCCGTAAATCCAGAGACTGCTGTGTTTTAAAAACCCAAGATCAGCAATTTCTGAGATACTCAAACCACCCCATCTGGCACCAACGATCACATTCCTTCCCCATTCTGAACAACAACTGAACCCCTGCCTGATTTCATGCATTGAGCTGCTGCCATGATTGCCTGATTAGACATTTGAAATAACTAGAAGACGTACCCAATAAAGTAGCCACCTGGTGTATTTCATTATGAGTTTTAAAAGATTGGAATGTCACTAAAGATTCTAGGAAATTTCCTCAGAGGTCACCAGATATAACAGTACCTGGTGATCTCCTTTAATCTTTTCTTCTCCCGGTTCCTAGGGATTCTTGGGCATGATTGCACAAACTGGAGAAGGTTCTGGGCACCCCACACTGGGAACAAGAGAAAGCAATGGGAAATAGTGGAAGGATATTTCTCTCTCACTTCACCTGCGAGTCTGCTGGAGTCATCTATTGCATCCGGTGCTCCCGGTGCGGCCTCCTCTACATCAGTGAGACCCGACGCAGATTGGGGGACCGCTTCGTCAAGCACCTCCGCTCCGTCTGTCACAATAGACAGGACCTCCCGGTTGCCACCCACTTCAACTCTGCCTCTCATTCCCATCTAGATATGTCCATACATGGCCTCCTCTACTGCCATGATGAGGCCAAACTCAGGTTGGAGGAGCAACACCTCATCTACCGTCTGGGTAGCCTCCAGCCTGGTGGTATGAACATTGAATTCTCCAATTTCCGGTAATTCCCTCCCTCTCCCCCTTTCCTAGGTCCCTTTCTGCCTCTCTCCCCCTTCAACTTTCTGCTCCTTTACCTCTACAGTTCTTTCATGCTTATCCCCTCCCCCCTTCATCTTTCCTCTGATTGGTTCTCCACCTGGTGCCTCTAGCCCTTCCCCCTCCCCTATCTCTATTACTGGGCTTTGGCCCTCTCTTCCCCCCCATTCCTGATGAAGGGTCTCGGCCCAAAACATTGACTACTCTTTTCTCACGGATGCTGCCTGACCTGCTGAGTTCTTCTAGCCTCGTGTACGTATTCTTTGATCCAAAACATCTGCAGTTGTATTTTTGTGTTTCTCTCTCCCCCGCTTTCTCTCTATCTCTCTCTCTCTCACTCTCTCTCCTTGTCTCTGTCTCTGTTTCTGTCTCCCTTATGTTCCATCTTAGCACAATACCCCAACCGTCCACTGATGGGTCCTGTCGAACACCGCTGACCCCGGGGGTGGAAGGAGCTGGGAGTCCTGCGCAGCGGCTCGACAACTCCCTCAGTGGAAGCAGGTCCTGAGCCTTGAGGGTCTGCCCAAAGACAAGTGAAGCACCTGCCCCGATGTTCACAGTACAAACCAGAGACCTTCATTGGCACCTTGAGTTGACACAGCCACAAAGGGCACAACAGAGGTGCAATCAATTTCCATTCTTTCTTTCTATCCCTTCTTTATGATCACCCTCTTGTTCTTCCTTTCATTTTCTTTCTCTCTCCCTTTTTATTCCTTCGTCTCTTTTTTCTCACATTCTCACATTTCATGTTCTTCCTCTCTCCCTCTTATCATTCTCCCTCTTCCTCTTTCTTTTCTCTTTTGTTTTTTATTTTCTCTGTCTCGTTCCTTGGTTGTTCTCCTGCCTGCAATCTCAGAGAGTTATACAGAACCAAAACAGGCCCTGCAGCCCATCGAGCCGGTGCTGACCATCAACCACACATCCACAACTATCCCATTTTATTCTCCCTTCATTCCCCATCACCTCCCTTCAGTCTCTTAACCCTCTTCCACAAACTAGGGGCAATTTGCAGCTGAGCAATCAACCTGCACACCTTAGGGGTGTGGGATGAAACAGGGGCATCCCGGGAAAAGCAAGGCATTGGTGAGAACACATCTGGAGTATCATGAGCGGTTCTGGGCCCGTTATCTAGGAATGGATGTGCTGGCATTGGAGACGGTCCAGAGGAGGTTCACAAGGAAGATCCCAGGAATGAAAGGGTTAATGTATGAGGAGCATTTGATGGTTCTGGACCTGTACTCACTGAAATTCGGAAGGAGGGAAGTGAATCTCATTGAAACATATTGAATATTGAAAGAGCTAGGTAGAGTTGATGTGGAGAGGGAGTTTAAAGCCTCAGAATGCCAGGACATCCCTTTAGAACAGAGCTGAGGAGGAATTTCTTTAGCCAGAGGGTGGTGAATCTGCGGAATTCATTGCCACAGACAGCTGTGGGGGCCAAGTAATTGGGTATGCTTAAAGAAGCGACTGATACACGTCAAAGATTACAGGGAGAAGGCAAGATGATGGGATAATAGGTCAGCCATGATGGAATGGCATGGCAGACTTGACGGCCTGAATGGCCTAAAACATGACAGTAGGGTCACATGGTCACAATGGGGGCATGCAAATTCAGCCACAAAGTTCAGGATCGAACCAGCGTGTTGGCGAAGTTGTTACCTCAGATCTGAAGGGTTTAAATCCTTAATAAATTAACCTGAGTCCCAATCCAATATCTACCCCATACCCAACGGATAATTCGGACATTGCTGTCCATGGGATCTTGCTGACACCTTGCCATTCAAAAGGTCCCCTTTGTCTCTGCAACGCCCGTGGTCAAAGGGATGAGGAAGTTGCTATAGCAACACAGTATTTCACTGCGGTTTAGCCGTTGAGCCTTGGCAGGTAGAAGGGAAGAGCAAGGGTTTGATTGGGAGAATTGGTGGGGTTAATCTTTCGATTCTGAGTTTCCATCTCCTTGGGAGAGAAGGAGAGAAGGAGAGAGCTTACCTCATCATTCTATGCCCAACCATGCCTTACAGGCTTCAAAGTCCTGCTCGGAGCAGATGGAGTCCCAAGAGGCGTCCTCGGAGGAGTAGGTGGAGTTGGGGGAGCCAGTGGTGGAGCCCCCATCAGTCGAGGGATCCCGGTCCTGCAGGAGCACCTCCAGCTTGCGGATGTAGTCGACGGCGGAGCGCAGTGTGTCCACCTTGCTCATCCGCTTGCCTACCCCGCACTGCGGCACGTGCCGCCGCAGGTTGCTGAAGCCCAAGTTGACCAGCTTCACCCTGTTCCTCTCCCGCTCGTTGCGCCGCGAGTTTGCGCCCGCGGCCTCGGCGGGTCCCTGGCGCTGTGCCCGCCAACCATGGGTGCCGGCTCTCCCCTTCCCCCCGCCCGGGGTCGCACGCGGGTGCTCCATGCGGGCCCCCTCCCCGCACGCCACCTCCTCCTCCGCCACCGACACCACCACCTCTGCCTCCTCACCGCGCAGCAGCTCCCTGCTGAGCGCTTCCTGGATCGAGCTGTTGACTGATTCCACACCCGCCTTGAGGCCAGTCAGGGCCTGCCCAGCCCATTCAACTCTTCTCCTTCTCCTGCTCCCTCCCCGAAGCCTGACAAGCACAGGTTGATTAATCAGCAACAGTTCTCCCTTCTGTTAACCCTCGCCCTGCCGCCCCTCTCTGCCTTGCTGCTGACTGCACAGTTCCCTTTGAGTGAGTCATGAACAAGCACGCATTTCCCTGCGAGGTTCAACGTAGCCATGATGAAACGTGAAGACAGAAGCGGGTGAATTTATTATGGGGAACAAGGAAATGGCAGATGAGTTGAACAGGTACTTTGGATCTGTCTTCACTAGGGAAGACACAAACAATCTCCCAGATGTAATAGTGGCCAAAGGAACTAGGGTAAAGGATGAACTGAAGGAAATTTCCATTAGGCAAGAAATGGTGTTGGATAGACTGTTGAGTCTGAAGGCTGATAAGTCCCCGGGACCTGATGGTCTGCATCCCAGGGTACTTAAAGAGGTGGCTCTAGAATTTGTGGACACATTGGTAATCATTTTCCAATGTTCTATAGATTCAGGAACAGTTCCTGCTGATTGGAAGGTGGCTAATGTTGTCCCACTTTTCAAGAAAGGAGGGAGAGAGAAAACAGGGAATTATAGACCGGTAAGCCTGATGTCAGTGGTGGGAAAGATGCTGGAGTCAATTATAAAAGAGGAAATTATGACACATTTGGATAGCAGTAGAAGGATCAGTCCGAGTCAGCATGGATTTATGAAGGGAAAATCTTGCTTGACTAATCTTCTGGAGTTTTTTGAGGATGTAACTATGAAAATGGACAAGGGAGAGCCAGTGGACTTCCAGAAAGCTTTTGATAAAGTCCCACATAGGAGATTAGTGGGCAAAATTAGGGCACATGGTATTGGAGGCAGAGTACTGACATGGATCGAAAATTGGCTGGCTGACAGGAAACAAAGAGTAGTGATTAATGGGTTCCTTTCGGAATGGCAGGCTGTGACCAGTGGGGTACCGCAAGGTTCGGTGCTGGGACTGCAGCTGTTTATAATATACATTAATGATTTAGATGAAGGGATTAAAAGTAACATTAGCAAATTTGCAGATGATACAAAGCTGGGTGGCAGTGTGAAATGTCAGGAGGATGTTATGAGAATGCAGGGTGACTTGGACAGGTTGGGTGAGTGGGCAAATGTATGGCAGATGCAGTTTGATGTGGATAAATGTGAGGTTATCCACTTTGGTGGCAAGAACAGGAAGGCAGATTACTATCTAAATGGAGTCAAGTTAGGAAAAGGGGAAGTACGATGAGATCTAGGTGTTCTTGTACATCACTCAATGAAAGCAAGCATGCAGGTACAGCAGGCAGTGAAGAAAGCTAATGGCATGCTGGCTTTTATAACAAGAGGAATTGAGTCTAGGAGTAAAGAGGTCCTTCTGCAGTTGTACAGGGCCCTGGTGAGACACCACCTGGAGTTACTGTGTGCAGTTTTGGTCTCCAAATTTGAGGAAGGACATTCTTGCTATTGAGGGAGTGCAGCGTAGGTTCACAAGGTTAATTCCCGGAATGGTGGGACTGTCATATGTTGAAAGATTGGAGCGACTGGGCTTGTATACACTGGAATTTAGAAGGATGAGAGGGGATCTGATTGAAACATATAAGATCATTAAGGGATTGGACACACTGGAGGCAGGAAGCATGTTCCCACTGATGGGTGAGTCCAGAACTAGAGGCCACAGTTTAAGAATAAGGGGTAGGCCATTTAGAACTGAGATGTGGAAAAACTTTTTCACCCAGAGAGTGGTGGATATGTGGAATGCTCTGCCCCAGAAGGCAGTGGAGGCCAAGTTTCTGGATGCATTCAAGAGAGAGTTAGATAGAGCTCTTATAGATAGCGGGGTCAAGGGATATGGGGAGAGGGCAGGAACGGGGTACTGATTGCATATGATCAGCCATGATCACAGTGAATGGTGGTGCTGGCTAGAAGGGCCGAAGGGCCTACTCCTGCAACTACTGTCTATTGTTTATTGTCTATTATTGAAATGCATCTGAACCTGACTCTCACGAGCAGCAGTAGAGGGGTCAGTTCAGTCCACACTCTGCACACAAGCAATTGTTCAACTATTGTCACATGCAGAGGCAAAATATTTGTTTTGTATTCTGTTTGCACAGACCACATCAAGACACTGAGGTAGTACAAGGGGAAATCAGTAACAGAAGATAGAATATAGGGTCTCGGCCTGAAACGTCGACCGTTTACTCTTTTCCACAGATGCTGCCTGGCCTGCTGAGTTCCTCCAGTGTGTGTTGGTTGGAGGGAATGTAAAATTTAGTAAGACCATAAGACCATTAAGTATGGGAGCAGAAGTAGGCCATTTGACCCATTGAGTCTGCTCCACCATTCAGTCATGGGCTGATCCAATTCATCCAGTCATCCCCACTCCCCTGCTTTCTCCCCACACCCTTTGATGCCCTGGCTAATCAACAACCTATCTATCTGCAAGAACCTATCTAATAGTGTTACGATTACAGTTACTGAGAGCATGCAGTGCAGGTAGGTGATAAGGTTTGAGGATCATGACGAGGTAAATTCTGAGAAGGATTATCTTTAATGTACAAGAATCCATTCAAGACCTCCAAGAGGACCACAACCTTCTTGTAGGGTTTGGAGGTTTGCGTGCCTCAATGACCCGGATAGCGATGTTGGCTGGAGTCGGGGCTTTATGCTTTGGCTCTTGGTAGGGTCACCCATGCCAAACAGGTCAAAGGGTAGAGGCCAGACTAAGAGTGGTCCAGCATTCCTCCAGATACGGGAATTTTGTTCAGGGCCAGCGACCCTGACTGGTCAAACAAAAACTGTTAAGGAAGCAGTGATGGTATTCCTGAGTCTCCACCCGGAACTTGCGTGACTGACAGTAGTGAAAACCGAGAGACTGACGTGATGAAAGAAGCTCTGAACTCCGCCAGAGAGGGAGGACCTTTCTGGGTGTCCTAAACGTTGGTGGCATAATGGTCAGTAGGTCCATTCTGAGGTGTATAACAGTGGCACAGAAGCTGTCCTAGAACTTGGTGATACACATAGTCAAGCTTTCGTGTTTCTATATGGTGGGAGGGGGGAAGCAGAGGGAATGTCCGGGTTGGAAAATAGCTGCTGTGCCGGGGTAGTGAGAAGTTCGTGGAGGGGAGACTGGTTTCCGTGATGTGCTGAGCTGTTCCCAAAACACTCTGCAATTTCTTACAGTCTTGGGCAAAGCTGCTGCCATATTCTGCGATGGATCTGGGGAGACACGAGAGGTTCTGTAGAAGGCTGTTTTCTATGCTGGGTGGTGAGGACCTGCGATATCTCCGCAGCTTTCTGTGGGAGTGTGGTGTGTACGTGAAATAAGCTGTTGTGTACGTGGTGACGAGTCAGAACCAGGTTTAATATCACCGGCGTGTGTTGTGAAATTTGCAGCAGCCGTACGATGCAATAGACAATAAAACTGAATTACAGTGAGTATATACAGTATACATTAATAGATAAATAAAATAAATTAAACAAAAATAGAAATAAAGAAGTAGTGAAGTAGTGTTCGTGGGTTCAATGTCCATTCAGAAATCGGATGGCAGAGGGGAAGAAGCTGTTCCTGAAATATTGAGTGTGGGTCTTCAGGCTCCTGTACCCCCTCCTTAAAGTAGCACTGAGAAGAGGGCATGTCCTGGGTGATGGGGCTCCTTGAAGATGTCTTGGGTACCACAGAGGCTATATTTTGTATTTATTAATTTACAGGATGTGGATTTCACCAGCTAAGCCTACATTTATAGGCCAGGTGGCGGGATTCCCCCCCCCCCCCCAAAGGACATTACGACAATCGACATGGTTTCATGTTAGTCAGGCATTTTTTATATTGAATTCAAATTTACCCACCTGCCATGGTGGGATTTGAACTCACGTCGGCAGCATATAACCGTCTCTCTGGATTACTGATCCAATGGTGATTAACATGACGCCACATCTCCCTAGTACCCATGATGGAGCTGGGTGACCGAGTTTACAACTCTCTGCAGCTATTTCGATCCTGTGTAGTAGCCGCCACTGCGTGCCCCCTCCCCCCGTACCAGACGGTGATGCAGCCAGTTAGAATGCTCTCCGTGTCACATCTGTAGGAATTTGTGAGTGCCTTTGGTGTCAGACCAAATCTCCTCAAACCCCTAATGAAATATAGCTATAGTCATGCATCAAGATGTTGAGCCCTGATTAGATCCTCAGAGATATTGAGACCCAGGAACATGAAATTGTTCACTCTCTCCGCTTCCGATCCCCCTATGAGGTCTGGTATGTGTTCCCCTGTCTTACCCTTCCTGAAGTCCATAATCAGTTCTTTGGTCTTACTGACAATGAGTGCAAGACTGTTGCTGTGACACCACTCAACTAGCTGGTATATCTTGATCCTGTATGCCCTCTCGTCACCGTCTGACATTCTGCCAACAATAGTTGTGTCATCAGCAAACTTACGGACAGCATTTGAGCTGCACTTGGCCACACAGTCGTGGGTGGATGCAAGTTCAATTGTAACAAATGAAAATCGAAGAAACCACAAATGCTGGCAACCTGCTACTCTCTCCACAGATGCTGTATGACCTGCTGAACGTTTCTTTTAGTTGAGCATCAAAGCAGACTTATTTTTATATACCTTATTTAGTTAAAGATACAGTGCAAAATAGATCCTTCCTATCCAACGAGCTGTCCCGCCCAGCCCAATTCCAGGGTTTATTATCACTGATGTATGTCGAGAGATTTCTTACATGTGGCAGTGGTACTGTGGAAGATATAAAGAAAGTGACTATAAAAATGTTTTTAAAAATTGTTCAAAAAGAGAGGTTCAGGATGAAGCTACATTGAGTGTATGCCTTCAGGCTCCTGTACCTCCTCCCTGATAGTAGCATTATATGCAAACATACAAGATCCTGAGGGCGTAACACAGGGTAGATGTCAAGATATTTCCGCAAGTTGGAGAGACTTGCAATTATAAGATTAAGAGGTACTAATATAAACTAAAATGCATGGGAGCTTCTTCTTGCAAAGAATGAGGGATCTCTGGAATTTTTCATCCTACAGCAGGGTAGAGCAAGACTTTGCCCACCAACCCAATTTTAGGTGTCGCCCTCCCCCTCTGTCCCTTTTCTCCCTCCCCCGATCTACTCCAGTCCTCTTACACTCTGCACTCAGCCACCACTGCCCTGTTTCTTTCCCCTCCTCCATTACTATCTGCCCCTCACCCACAAACCCCTCCCACTGGGTCACCTCCCCCTACTCTTTGCAGCTGCCCACTATCCCTCTGAGCCAGGGGTCCCCAACCTTTTTTATACCATGGAGAGCAGTATGACTAAGCAAAGAGTGCGTGGAGCAATTCCTTCAAAACTCTTCTAGCCACCCAAAGGAAAATGGAGGACTACGTGGGGAAAAACAGTCGGATTAATCTTGAATTGGCACAACATCATGGTTTGATGTCACAGTCAAAGTTCATATTACTTACTTACTCCCTGAAAACCCACTGGCATCTTGGGCAGCAACGAAGGTCCTCCTTCTCTGTCTGTATCGAAGGATTCTTCGTTGTTATTTCTGTAGCAGTTTTGTTTGACCAGTCAGCTGAACCATCGAACCTGGAGGACCAGTGAATCTGTCTCAGTCTGGCCTCTACCCTTTGACCTGTCATGGCGTGTCTACCAAGATCCAAAGCACAAAGCCCTGACTCCAGCCAACACAGATCTCCGAGTCATTGCCTCCAAACCCTACGACAAGGTTGTGGTCTGCTTGCAGGAAAGTACCTATCTGACACCATATACTATTTCGAGATGCATCTTCTTGCAGGCATTTACAAGAAAATAAAGGAATACAATCGAGTTAATGAAAAACTATACATAAACAAAGACAGACAAGCAACCAATGTGCAAAAGAAGAAAAATCGTGCAAATAATTAAAAATAAATAATATTGAGAACATGACCTGTTGAATCCTTGAAAGGAGTCTACAGGCCATGGAATCAGGTCAGAGTTGGGGTGAGTGAAGTTATTGACTCCCAGTTCAGGAGCCTGATGGTTCCTGGGGTAATAACTGCTCCTGAACCTCCTGCCCCCACCGTAGCATGTTCTATGTACCTGCCTAAATGTTTCTGAAATACTGTTATTGTACCCACCTCTACAGCTTCCCCAACAGCTCATTCTATATACCCGTCACCCTCCGTGTGAAAAAGTTGCCCCTAAGGACCTTTTAGATCTCTCCCCTCTCACCTTAAACTTGACTGAGATTTTCGAGGAGGTGACAAAGGTGATGATTGGAAGAAAAGGTGAGGACATTGAGGAACTGTGTAGTTTAATAAGGTGTTTGACAAGGTCCTTTGTTGTAGAAACAAAGAAAATAGGTGCAGGAGTAGGCCATTCAGCCCTTCGAGCCTGTACTGCCATTTAGTATGATCATGGCTGATCATCCAACTCAGAACCCTGTACCTGCTTTCTCTCCATACCCCCTGATCCCTTTAGCCACAAGGGCCATATCTAACTTCCTCTTAAATATAGTCAATGAACTGGCCTCAACTGTTTCCTGTGGCAGAGAATTCCACAGATTCACCACTCTCTGTGTGAAGAAGTTTTTCCTCATCTCAGTCCTAAAAGGCTTCCCCTTTATCCTTAAACTGTGACCCCTCATTCTGGACTTCCCCAACATCGGAAATAATTTTCCTGCATCTAGCCTGTCCAATCCCTTTAGAATTTTATACGTTTCAATAAGATCCCCCCTCAATCTTCTAAATTCCAGCGAGTATAAGCCTAGTCGATCCAGTCTTTCTTCATATGAAAGTCCTGCCATCCCAGGAATCAATCTGGTGAACCTTCTCTGTACTCCCTCTATGGCAAGAATGTCTTTCCTCAGATTAGGGGACCAAAACTGCACACAATATTCTAGGTGCGATGTCACCAAGGCCTTGTACAACTGCAGTAGAACCTCCCTGCTCCTGTATTCAAATCCTTTTGCTATGAATGCCAACATACCATTTGCCTTTTTCACTGGCTGCTGTAACTGCATGCCCACCTTCAATGACTGGTGTACAAAGACACCCAGGTCTCGTTGCATCTCCCCTTTTCCTAATCAGCCACCGTTCAGATAATAATTTGTTTTCCTGTTCTTGCAACCAAAGTGGATAACCTCACATTTATCCACATTAAATTGCAACTGCCATGAATTTGCCCACTCACCTAACCTATCCACGTCACCCTGCATCCTCCTCACAGCTAACACCACTGCCCAGCTTTGTGTCATATGACTCATCCAGAAGATTAAGGTGTTTGGGGTCCACAGTGACTTGGCTGAATGGATTCAAAATCCAACCTCCCTTATTTGGCTCCTTGCTGCATTTCCCTTTCCTCACGGTTTCCATTGCCAAAAGCGCATTGTTGGCTCCACCTACCACCTCCCAGCCTCTGTCACCAGTCTCATTCTCCCCACATCCGTTTGCCCATCACCCTTCCTCCAGCGGAACCACACAGCGGGAGCGATTCGCCTAACGCTTTAGCAAGGCCAGGGACCCGGGTTCAATTCCGCTGCTGTCTGTAAGAAGTCTGAATGTTCTCCCCTTGACTGTCTCCTCTGGTTTCCCCCCTCATTTAAAAGACGGGCAGGTTAGGAGGTTAATTGGTCACATGGGTGCAATTGGACACCACCGGCTCATTGAGCTGGAAGGACCTGTTACCGTGCTGTATCTCTAAACGGATAAATTGCTTGCTATCTCGGACACCACCCCTTCCCCCTACCTCTTTCTGCTGGCTGGCTCCCCTCTATCTTGTCTATCCAGTGGACAAAGGGTCCCAAAATATCACCCCGGACGAGTTTTTTCTCAGAATATTTTTGTTTATGATAGACAGCTTGGAAGTGAACACAAATATAATTCCGGACTACTTATATCATGTAGGAATTTGGAGAAATAAGAAATTAAATTTTACTGAATATAATTAACTTTTATTGAAAATAACTTTTATTGAATATAGTGCATTTAATTGCATATATTAATTAAATATAATTATTTGATGGATTCCAGTTGCCCCGATAACATTTCTCCGTGACCCTAGTGTCCCAGTGAAACCTTTCACCGTGCTCGTCATTGACAGCGCCAAGATTTGCAGGGAAGAAGTCTAAATGGGAATGCAGAAAATGAATCTTTAGTGACACGTTGCACTTCATGGTTTTGTATGCTTGAAGCACGTTGTCATAGTTGCATGTAGTTTGGTGCTCTGCAGTTGCCAAGAAAATTTTCGGCAACATGCCCTTGTACGATTTTCTCCATTCTCACTAGAAGTTCTTCGAATTGCCTGTCATTGGTGACCTGTTTGGTTAACAAAAATGCCTTTGTTAATCTTGGCATCAGTTACTCCGACTTGAATTATGAATTGAGATAAATGTAAAAGATTTTAAAAGATGGTGCATGATAGGGAAATTTCATGATGGGTCTCATGATCAGCAGGCCGAAGCTCGTCAGAGACACCCGGAAGTATTCAGGAAGCTATATCAGTGGCATTTGTCCATTTTGCTGGCGTGCTGGGCTCATCCTGGTCAAGGCCTGGGCCCACCGCTCAGACACATGGACCGAGGCACGACGAAGCGCAGCTGACACCCGGTGGTCAGCAGAGGGAGTGCGGCAGCAATCATACATCAAAGGTTTTAAGTAAACTTATTATCAAAGTAAATTTACATCACCATATACTATCCTGAGATTTATTTTCTTGGAGGCATTCACAGTAGGACAAAGAAAAGCAACAGAATTAATGGAAAACTACACAAAGACTGACAAGCTGCCAATGTGCAATGTGTGGGCTTGTTATCATGTTGGATCTCTAACAGAAAGAAAGACCAACCTTTGTAGGAAAAGCTGCCTCTCAGGTTAAGTCATAGAGTTACACAGCAAGGAACCAGGCCCTTCAGCCCAACTTGTCTCTGCTGACCAAGATTTCTCTCCAAGCTAGTACAGTATTTGGCATACACCTCTCTAAACCATTTTAGAATCAGAATCAGGGTTATTATCATTGGCATGTGATGTGAAATTTGTTAACTTAGCAGCAGCTGTTCAATGCAATACATAATATAGAAGAGAAAAAATAATAAATAAAATAATAATAAATAAGTAACTCAATTAAGTTTATTGAATAGAACAAAAAAGTGTGCAAAAACAGAAATACCATATATTTTTTTTAAAAAGTGAGGTAGTGTCCAAAGATTCAATGTCTATCTTGGAATGGGATGGCAGAGGGGAAGAAGCTGTTCCTGAATCGCTGGGTGTGTGCCGTCAGGCTCCTGTCCCTCCTACCTGATGGTAACAGTGAGATAAGGTATGCCCTGGGTGTTGGAGGTCCTTAATAATGGACGCTAACTTTCTCAGACACCGCTCCTTGAAGATGTCTTGGGTATTTTGTAGGTTAGTACCCAAGATGGAGCTGAGTAGATTTACAACCCTCTGCAGCTTCTTTCAGTCCTGTGCAGTACCCCCTCCATACCAGACAGTGATGCAGCCTGTCAGACTGCTCTCCACAGTACATCTATAGAAGTTTTTGAGTGTACATGTTGACGTGCCAAATCACTTCAAACTCCTAATAAAGTGTAGCCGCTGTCTTGCCTTCTTTATAACTACATCAGTATGTTGGGACCAGTTTAGATCCTCAAAGATCTTGACACCCAGGAACTTGAAGCTGCTCACTCTCTCCACTTCTGATCCCTCTATGAGGATTGGTGTGTGTTCCTTCGTCTTACCCTTCCTGAAGTCCACAATCAGCTCTGTCGTCTTACTGACGAGTGCCAGGTTGTTGCTGTGGCACCACTCCACTAGTTGGCATATTTCACTCCTGTAGGCCCTCTCATCACCACCTGAGATTCTAACAACAATGGTTGTATTGTCAGCAAATTGGATACTTGAGCTATGCCGAGTCGCACAGTCATGTGTATACAGAGAGTAGAGCAGTGGGCTAAGCACACACCCCTGAGGTGCACCAGTGTTGATTGTCAGCGAGGAGGATATGTTATCACCAATCCGCACAGATCTATGTATCTGTTTAAATGTTTAAAAACATCCCAGTTGTACTCACCTCTACAGTTTCCTCTGGCATGTCGTTCCAGAGGGGTGTCTTCGTGGAAGTAGGTACAGGGATAAGTTTTTACACAAGGGTGGTGAGTGTGTGGGATGGGCTGTCGGCGACGGTGGTGGAGGCGGATACGATAGAGTCTTTTAAGAGACTCCTGGGCTCAGAAAAATAGCGGGCTATGGGTAACCCTGGGTAATTTCTAAGGTAAGGACATGTTCGGCACAGTTTGCTGTAGGTTTTCTATGTTTCTATGTGTCAGCTGACCCAGCTTCAGTAAGGAGTTCCCACCACTGTCAGTAAGGCATTGTACATCTTCCCCATGACTGCATGGGTTTCCTCCCACCCACAGCTCCAGTTTCCACCCACATTCCAAAGTCGTACCGGTCAGTAGGTTAATTGGTTAATTGGAGTAACTGGGCAACGTGGAACCTTTGGTCCGGAAGGGCCTGTTACCGTGTCTATTTCTAAATCGGATATCCAGGATCCTCTCTGTGAAGAAGTTGCCCTTCAGATCCACTTTCAAATCTTTCCCATCGCACCTTCTTTATGTCCACAACCACTGGCTCTGTTGTGGGGTCTTCACGGCCTCGCAGGCGGGCAGCGCAGCACGTTCTGCAATCGCGCTCGTGAATAGGAACGTTCCAGCTAATTACTGTCTTATTATGGTGGGAAATCCCTCCTTTTCGTTTTAGTCCCATCGACGCTCGACCAAAAGCACAGCAACATTTACACTCCCTGCTTACCCTTGTCCTTGCCCAGGAAAGAGGACTATCGTTTTGATTGATAGGAGTGGCGTTCGTTCAGTATTTAGATATTGCATTCAGCTGCAGTTTTCAGATTCACATTCAGTTTATTGTCATTCAGAAACCACAAATGCAATGCAGTTAAAAAATGAGACAACGTTCCTCCAGAATGATATCACAAAAGCATATGACAAAACAGACTACACTAGTTAAAGTTTTGGCTTTAACTTACAGTTTGAGAGATTTAGTTAACAGCCCCGTCGTTAGTTACTGCCTGTTAAACAGCTGGCATTTAGGACAGTAATAAAGAATGGCCCTGTTGGCCTCGTGTTTATTGTTTTCCTTTCCCTTTAAGTTTAGCAACAGTTCTCATTAAGGTCAGTGAACAGTCAACCTGCTTCAGTACCCACCTCCCTCTCTCTCTCTCTCTCTCCGCTCTTGGGCCATATCCAAATGCTCTGACAACATGAGTTGGGAATTCACCCTTATATAGTGCTGCCAGCTGTCAACAACACCGTCAAAATCTGACGTATGAATGATTGTCTTTGATAGTTAACACTGTCCAAGCAGGGAGGGATTCATGAAAGTAGGACCTTCAGCCCATCTACTCTGTGCTGACCCTCAACCACCCACTTCATTCTCCCCCGCACTCTTGTCAATTCGCCCCTGGATTCTGCCACTCATCCACTGACTCAGAGAGCTTCCCTGCTGAATGACTCTTTCATCAGTTCCCTTACAGTTAGTTCCCAGTCACTGGGAGATTGGTTCGTATCTGTTCCCCACCATGGTCTGGGTCAGTCCTAGTGAAATCATCCTGTCTAAGGGTGAATATTAAAAGTAGCAAGTTTTGCTGATGATACCAAGGTTGGTGGAGTTGTGGATGGTGTAGAAGGTTGGCAAAGAATACATAATGATATAGATTAGTTGCAGATATGGGCAAAGAAATGGCAGATGCAGTTTAACCCAGTATTGTACCTTGGAAGGACAATTGCAAGGAGACAATACACTATTAATTGCAAAATCCTTAACAGTGTTGCTGAGCAGAGAGATCTTGGGATCCAAGTTCATATCTCCTGGAAAGTGGCTACACAGGTCGATAGGGTGGTTAAGATCCCTTATGGAATGCTTGCTCTTATTAGTCGAGGCTTTGGGTTCAAAAGCCAAGAGGTTCTGTTGCAACTGTGTAGGCCCCATCTGGAGTATTGCGTACAGTTCTGGTGAGGACGTGGAGGCTCTGGAGAGGTTTACCAGGACGCTGCCTGGTTCAGAGGGCGTGTGCTGTCACTGGAGGCTGGACAGATTTCTCTGAAGCAGCAGAGGCTGAGGGGAGATCTGATAGAGGTTTATAAGATTATGAGAGGCAGAGATGGAGTGGATAGACTATCGGTTTCCCAGGTTAGAGATGTCTAATACCAGAGGGTAAGTTCGAGGAGGATGTGAGGGGTAAGTTTTTCACTCAGAGTGGTGGATGCCTGGTATGGTGGTGGAGGCAAATACATTAGAGGTTTGTAAGAGATGTTTAGATAGGCCCATGAGGAAGATGGAGGGATTTGAACATTGTGTAGGAAGGAGGGATTAGTTTTTGGGTTCTCTTGATTTAGCAAGTTTGGTACAATATTGTGGGCCGAAGGGCCTGTCCTTGCACTGTACTCTTCTACGCTCTTTGCTCTATGTCCCATGCTGAAATGAAATAAATCCCAGTGTGAATAAATTCTCAACCCAGAGGGGGTGGGAATGTGGAGCCTCCTCCCACGGGAGAAGGAAAGGGGACTGTTGGAATAAGATGGGAAGTGGCTCATGTGGAGCAGATATCCTGGAACAGATGGGCTGAATGGCTTGTTGAGGGGGGGCATCGAAGGTAGATCCTGTGCCAGTTGCCAGCAGTGACGTCTGATCACAGCCAGCGTCCCCTCCTCTGTGTGAATGCAAATGCGAGCCATGTGCACATGTACATATGCACACAGACCGTATATACATGTAATACCCACATATTCAAACACATGCATATGTGTGCCTGCACACACACACACACACACACACACATAAATACACACGCTTTTGCACACACACACAAATACACACGCTTATACGCACTAATATGCGTACATTTAGGAAGTGACTGAAAGAACATTTGAACTGTTCTTGCACCCCTTCCCCAAATAAAACTTCTTAATCTGGCTTCTTCCCCCTTTCCTTTCTAATCCTGACGAAGGGCCTCAGCCAGAAAGGCCGTCTGTTTATTCACCTCCATAGATGCTGACTGACCTCCTGAGTGTGTTGCGCTGGATTCCCAGCGTCTCCCGTGTTCAAGGTGTGACTCTGATAGGCAGACAGCAAAAGCACAAAAATGCCTGTATATGTGCGAAAAGGCAAATGCATGCACACACACACACACACACACACACACACACACACACACACACACACAGACACACACACACACACACACACACACACTCACACACACACACACACACACACACACACACACACACACACACACACAGGAACAAAGTCCTCTAGTTAAGCTTTGATAACCCTGGCTGCAGTCACCAGCCGGGTCACTCCGGGCTGGCTGCTGTAGGAATTTTCCCTCTTCCGTGCCTACTCTGGGATCCTGCTCCGTAATGGGAAGGTGTCACACACTCAGCTCCGCAGGGGACTGCCAAGACTCTCCCCTCACACGGATGAACCCTTTCCAGGTAATATTAGAGCATTCCATGTAATCTCTCAGCACCACGTCAACAATGCAGTGATCTCTATGTCTTTTAACCTTTACAACGAAAATATCCTCACGCCTCCTCATCCCACAGCTTTTCTGAATCAGAATCAGGTTTGATTTCACTGACATCTGTTGTGAGATTTGTGGTTTTGCAGCAACAGTACAGCGCATTCATAAAAAATGCTATAAATTATTGTAATATATGTATATTTAAATTGAATTAAATTAAGTTAGTGGTAAAAAAAGAGAGAAGAAGTAATGAGGGTTGGTGGGTTCATGGACTGATTCATTGCCTATTCAGAAATCTGATGGCAGAGGGGAAGAAGCTGTTCCTGAATAGTTGAGTGTTTGCCTTCAGGCTCCTGTACCTCTGGACGGTAGCTGAGAGAAGAGGGCACGTCTTGGGTGATGGGGGTCTGTACTGATGGATGCTGCCTTCATGATGCATTGCCTTTCGAAGATGTCCTCGATGTGGGAGAGGCTAGTGCCCACGACAGGGCTGCCTGAGTTTCATCCCAAGTGTATCGCAAAGTTTATCAGATCTTATAGCACAAAGGAGGCCATCTGGCCCGTCCTGTCCATTCTGGCTCATTGAAGGTTCTGTATGATTCCTCCGAGACTTCAACTCCCTGCAAACTGCAAGCAATTTGTCCTTTTAAGCAATCCCTATCATATCTGCTTCCACTTCCATTACAGGTACGACAATATCATGTCAAAACTTAGCTCTCCCTCCTCCTCTCTCTCTCTCTCTCTCTCTCTCTCTCTCTCTCTCTCTCTCTCTCTATGGGTTTCTTGTCAACGGCCAACAAATTGCAAGATTTGTGCAGAGAAAGACCTTGGCCTCAGCCCGAAACATCAGCTATTTATTCCCATCCATAAGCGCTGCCTGACTTGCCCTTCCAGCACGTTTTAAATTTTATTTAGAAATACACTGTGCTAACGAGCCCTTGGCACCCAATTACACCCACGTGTATAAAAGTACTGTTATTGTACCCAGCTGTACAACTTCCCCGGCCGCTCATTCTATACACCTACCACCCTCTGTGTGAAAAAGTTGCCCCCTTTAAATCTTTCACCTTAAACTTGACTGAGTTTTTTGAGGAGGTGACGATGGGTGTTGACTGAAAGAAAAGGTGAAGATGTTGAGGAACTGTGAAGTTTAATAAGGTGTTTGACATGGTCCCTTGTGGTAGACTCGTCCAGAAGATTAAGATGCTTGGAATGTGGGAGGAAACCAGAGCACCCAGAGGAAACCTACACCGCACAGTAAGAATGTACTAAATCCTAACAGATGGCGATGGAATTTGAAATTGATGGAAATTGTGTTTGCACAGGGGGCAAAGAAAGTTAATCTTTCAGGATTTGTAATTTGCTGGGATAGCTCGGAAGTTTGGTATAGTTTGGCATTGGACATTTTGGGCTGGATGTTTGGGAGTTTGGTATTTTGAGGTTTATAGTAATTTTGCATTGGACATTTTGGGCTGGACGTTTGGGAGTTGGTATCTTGAGGTTTATAGTAATTTTGCATTGGGTAGTTTCTCCGGTTGAGATTGATGAGATTGAAGGACGTTGAGAATTGACCTGTTGAATTGTTTGATCACGATAACCCTCCGATACTGTCGCTTCTCACCTTTCCAGTATGAGGAACTTGATGTTCAGGTGAAATGGAAGGAATGCATCAGGCAAATAAGAAGGTGGAAACTGGAAATTGAAACAGACAAAATGTCTTTAAATTCCCACAAATGCACTCAGAGACCACTTCATTTTCTATCTCCTGTACCTAATAAAGTGGCCGCTGAGTGTATGTTTGCTGTTTTCCGCTGCTTTGTCATCCACTTCAAGATTCGACATGTTGTGTGTTCACACCACTGTTGTAACACATAGTTATTAGAGTTACTGTTGCCTTCCTGTCAGCTTGAACCAGTCTGGCCATTCTCCTCTGACCTCTCTCATTGTCCCCATAGAAACTGCTGCTCACTGGATGTTTTTTGTTTTTCACACCATTCTTTGTAAACTCTAGAGACTGTTGTGCATGAAAATCTCAGAATTTCAGCAGTTACAGAGATCTCAAACCACCCCATCTGGCACCAACAATCAATCCACGGTCAAAGTCACTTAGATCACATCTCTTCCCCATTCTGATGTTTGGTCTGAACAACAAATGAACCTCTTGACTACGTCTGCATGCTTTTACGCATTGTGTTGCTGCCACATTATTGGCTGACTTGCATCAGCGAGCAGGTATACAGGTGTACTTAATAAATTCGCCTCTGAGTGTATATCTCACGGCAGGCAATTAATTTCTCTGATGTGTGGTCATGGCTGTAAAATAGGTATCTCCTACACATTCCATTTGATATCCCCTTCACTGTCTTATGAAATCTCTCCCTTCTTAGGCAGTCTCTTGAGACTGAGAATCACCTGGTCCCATTTCAGTCCTGTGCGTTGGCTGGTGAGGCCAATGCGGCACCAGGGGCCTGATTGGCGGGAGATGCCTGACGGGACAAGCCAGTGGGTAGTTTGGGAGCTGGTGCACCCTGTCAGGCCTGCACGTGCAGCCTCCTCCCCGTCTTCACCCGGCTAACAGGAGTCACCACCACTGGTTTCCAACTCATCACCTGCAGTCTATTTAAACCCAGCTCTCATCCACACTCCCTTGTTCACTCATCAAACCAACCAGCCTCAACCCATTGCTCCTGGCCTTCAGGTACCTTGTTGCCTGTTGTGTTTCGTATCTGTTCTCTCCCGTTTTGCGTCCCCTTGTGGCTCGTTATTTTATGGTCCATTATTCAAGTTATCGCTCATCGCTGAGTTGTTTCCATTGCTCTGCTTCTGGGTCGAGCCTCCTCTACACTTCCTGACCCATCCTCTCCACAGCTCATTCTGGGATCTTGTGTGTTTCCAACATACAGTCTCAGGACCACCTTCCTAATAAACATCCTAGTCCCCAATTTTTAACTATCACAGTGTGCGCTGGCAATATTAGAGGGAAGACAGACTCTGGTGTAGAGACGGTGATGAGCATTTATTCATAATAATTCCAACAGAACGTCGGTGGTTCAGCTGAGATGTAACATTCTCAAAGCTAGGACCCTGCGATTAGTGCTAATCAGGCGTCCACTTAAACAATACAAGTAAAACGGAATCCCTGAGTCTATCGAAATAAACTTAACAAGGTTAAACAGGAGGGACCAGGAGACCGCATCACAAAGAGTGAGTTGCACAAGAAAAACACAAGGAACGCTAAACGATTAATGGCTCTTGTTAAGCAACAATTAACCAATTCTGGTGTTCTGAAAACCAACGCTCAATGCTCTCCGGCGCCCCACACAGGCCTGAGGACCTCATTACAATAGCTTTCTCTTTTGTTGACCTATCTGACTGGAGGCCCTGGTAGAACCATAACGAGGGCCTTTTCTGGTTGGCTGTCGGTGACTAGTGGTCGGTATTGAGACCAATTCTTTCCACTTTATATGTCAATAATTAGGATGATGGAATTGATGGCTTTGTGGCCAGGATTGTAGGTGGAGGGGCAGGTAGTGCTGAGGAAGCAGGGAGTCTGCAGAAAGACTTGGACAGTTTGGGGGAACGGGCAAAGAAGAGGCAGATAGAGTCAGGAAGTGTATTGTCCTGCACTTTGGTGGAAGGAGTAAAGGCTAAACAGTCCAAATTCAGAAAGGCAGGATCAGAATTAGGTTTGTAATGTCACTGGCACGTGTCGTGAAATTTGTTGTTTTGCAGCAACAATACAATGCAATATATAATAGAAAAACTGCAAAAACTACAAATTACAATAAGATATATATATAAATAAGAAATGCAAAAAGAGCAAAGAATTGTAAGATAGTGTTCAGAAATCAAGTGGCAGAGAGGAAGAAGCTGTTTCTGAATTGGAGAGTGTGTGTCTTCAGGCTTCTGTATCTCCTCCCTGGTGGTAGCAATGAGAAGAGGACAAGTCCTGGGTGGTGAGGTTTCTTAATTCCTTTTTGAGGCATTGCTGTTTGAAGGTGCCCTCGATGCTGGGGAGGCTAGTCCCCTTGATGGAGCTGAGTTTACAACTTTCTGCAGCTTTTTCCGACCCTGTGCAGTGGCCTCTCCATACTATTCTTGGTTTGTTGTGGGAATAAATATTAAACCGTATTTAACAAGGAACCCCACCCCCACCATCACCCCTCACCCTTTCACCCTGCATATTAACCGTGGAGCCTTTTACACCACGTTGTGGGAGAAGAAGGCTTCATTTAATACCTCACCTGAATGATCAGAGAGAAAATGAGAAAGAAGGGAGAAATAGAGAGAGAGAGAGAAACAGAGAGAGTAACAGAAAGTGGGACAGAGACAGAGAGAGTTAAAGAGCGAGGCAGTGGGAGATAGATAAAGAGAGACAGAAAGAGAGATAGGCAGTGAGACAGAGAGAGAGAGAGCGAAGGGGGAGAAAGCTGGAGAATGGGCCATGATCAAGTGGTGGAGCAAACTCAATGGGCCGAATGGCATTACTATGTCTTATGGAGCATGGGACTTCTGGTGGCGGAACAAGCATGGGGGACAGTATTAGGGTTTTAAAGGGATCGGAGATTTTAGAATTAGGTTTGAGATATAGTTGTTGATACAAAGACACGTTTTAAAAGCAAAAGCAATGGAAGATTGAAAAGAATGGGGATTGGTGGGTTGGTAAATCAAGAATACCATGTTCAACTGGAAGTAATTCTCCAATCTCTGTTCCTAGGCATCCAGTTCCATGAAGCCATTGTGCATCTTGTTGGTTCTCACTGCGTGCTTGAGGGCTTCGAACTCACGGACAGCGGAGACCCTGTGCGGGGGTGACCTGGTGGATACTCTGCAGTTCATCTGTGCGGACAGAGGCTTTTACTTTGGTGAGAACCCTTCCCCTCCCTCCCTTTGTCTTTACCTATCCCAAGTTCTTTGAATAACTGGTCACTGATGACCTGTTTGATTTGTGGAGCAACAAAAAATGCCCTCCTTAATCTTGGCATCAGTTGTTCTGACTTGATGTATGAATTGAGATAACAGATGTAGGCAAGTACAAGAACAAGCTTTGTGATAGGGGGGATTTCATGGTGATTTTCACGATCAGCAGCCCAAAATCCATAAGATACACATAAAAGTATCCAGGAAGCAAAACCTTTGTTGTCCAGTACTATTGAAGTAGTGTTCCACTCTAGTGGGGATGGGGAGGGGAATCACACGAGTTCCTATTGGTTTTATAGAACTCAGTAGGACACTCCCTAACAGATTGACTATAGAAGGAAGAACAAAAGGCACTGCATGGTTTATTCTTGTCATTTTTTTTTTACTTTGCATAAAGTTTATTTGGATAAATAAAAGGATCCAGAATACTAGGAGAAACAGTCCTCTTTGTCCTCTTAGCCTCACATCACTTCCCTGCAAGTCAAAACATTTCTCTTCACTAAACACAAGGGATTCTGCAGGTGCTAGAAACCCAGAGCAACACAAGCCGGGACTCAGCAGGTCGGGCAGCGTATGTGGAGAGGGAAGAAAGAGTTGACGTTTCAGGCCATGATCCTTTTTCAGGATTGGAAAGGAAGACATCAGAATATAAAGGTGGGAGAAGGGGAAGGAGTTTAGTTGGACGGGTGATAGGTGATTTGTGGCTGTGCTAACGGGTTAGGGTGAGTACATGCTTGAAGATTCGGGGGGCAGCAGAGATCATAGAGGGGTAGGGTCTCACTGAGCATCTGTCGAAGAGAAGATCTAAACTTCTCCAGGGTAGGCATCCTTCGAAGAGACTTTGCAGTGGAGCACATTCTGCAGACACCGGAAATCCAAAGCAACACTCACACAAAATGCTGGAGGAACTCAGCATTTATGGAGAGGAATGAGGAATCGATATTTTGGGCCGAGACTGGAATAGAAGCCAGAATAAGAAGGTGAGGAGTACGGCATGGATAGGTGAAGCCAGGCGAGGGAGAAGGTGGGGGGTGTGGGGAGGAAAGATGAAGTGAGAAGCTGGGAGGTGATTGGTGGAAAAGGAAAAGGGCTGAAGAAGAAGGAATCTGATAGGAGATGAGAGTGGACCATGGGAGAAAGGGCACCAGGAGGAAGTGATGGGCAGATGAGGAGAAGAGGAGGGGTTAAAATGGGAGAAATCGATGTTCCAACATTTTGGAGGCTATCCAGACAGAATATGAGGTGTTGCACCTCCAACCAGAGGGTGGTCTCATTGAGGCAGTAGAGGAGGTGATAGATCAGCATGTTGGAATGGGAATGGGGAATGAATTGAAATGACTGGCCGCCAGGAAATCTTTGCAGATAGAGCAAAGATGTTCAACCCTGGAAGTTCACCAACCTGAAATGGAAGCTGTTTATCTCTCACAGCAGATGCTGCCCGGCCTGCTGAGTGTTCTCTGTTTTTATTTCGGCTCTCCAGCATGTGCAGTATTTTGCTTTATATTTTATCTTGCTTGGTAGCTTTGCATGCCATCATTATACCGGCTTGCAGAGAAGAATGTTCATGTTTCTGGAACATCCTGATCCCTCCGTCAAATAATGACTGAGTGTACGGCATGTTCCTGGTCTTCTGCCACTGTAGCCCACGTTGTTCTGATGTGCTGCGTATTCAGAGATGCTCATCTGCACACCACTGTTGTAACGTGTGGTTATGTGAGTTACTGTCACCTTCCTGTCAGCTTGAACCAGTCTGGCCATTCTCCTCTGACCTCTCTCATCAAAATGAGGTGTTTTCACCCACAGAACTGCCCCTCGCTGGATTTTTTTTTTTGTTTTTCACACCATTCTCTGTAAACTTTAGAGACTGTTGTGTGTGAAAATCCCAGGAGATCAACAGTTTCTGAGATACTCAAACCACCCCATATGGCACCAACAATCATTCCATAGTCCAAGTCACTTAGATCACATTTCTTCCCCATTCTGATGTTGGTTTGAACAACTGAACCTCTTGACCACGCCTGCATGCTTTTATGCACTGAGTTGCTGCCACCTGATTGGTTGATTAGACATTTGCATTAATGAGCAGGTGCACAGGTGGGGGTGCCGACTGGGAGTATTTAACTTGCTGTCAATTCAAGAGGGCTTCGTGTACGTTTTACCATGTAGGGTACCATGAGGGTGTCATGGTAACATAGTGATTAGCATAACGCGATTACAGCTTGGGCCAATGGAGATTGGAGTTCAGTTCCAGAGTCCTCTAGAGGGAAGTTCTTCTCAAGTTCATTGGGTTTCCTCCAGGTGCTCTGGTTTCCTCCCACAGTTCAAAGGTATACTGGTTAGTAGGTTAATTGGTCATTGTAAATTGCCCCGTGATTAGGCTCTAGGGTTAAATAGGTAGGATGTTGGGAGGCACTCGAAGGGCCTGTTTCGTGCCAGATCTCTAAATTAAAAAAATATAAGAGGACTGAAGTTCAAGGCAAGAGTCAGAAGTTTTAAAGGAGATTTATGAGGTAAGTTTTCTTTAACAGAGAGGGTTGTTAATATTTGGAAATCACTGCCAGAGGATGAAGTGGAATTATCTCCAATCACAATGTTTAAGAGGTATTCAGGCAGACATTTGAAAAGGAATTGCGTAGAAAGATAAATATACCTATTGATTTGAGAGCTGTGGGGACCGAGTCATTGGATAAATTGAAAGTGGAGGTTGATAGGTTCTTGATTAGTAAGGGCTTCAAAGGTTATGGAAGAGAAAAAGCAGCAGTGTGTTAACGACTGGATGAATTGATAAATATTGAGCTGTGTCTCTGGGGAGAGCTCCCTTTCTTTGGGTCATATTTACATTTGTTGGGTGATATTTACACATGGTGTGGCAGGGAGGTGGGAGTGTTGACTGGGTGTATTTAACCTGATGTCAGTTCAAGAGGGCATGTTTGCCTGGCTTTGCTCATGGCCAACAGGTCCTGAAGCTTCATGGAAAGCTAGACAATAGATTAATTAAAGTATTCGCAATGTTTTGGGAAAACCTCCATTCAGTATTTCATCTGCTCGCTGTCTGAGTGCCAGCTGCAAATATGACATATCAGGGGAAATCTTGCTGGCCCTCTCTCTTTTAAAAGCAAATTTCTCGAAATTGCCCAACGCACACGAAGTACCAGTGGAACTCGACCACATTCACATTCAGATTCAGCCGATGTTTCACACATAGAGTGAAACATAGAAAATAGGTGCAGGAATAGGCCATTCAGCCCTTCGAGCCTGCACCGCCATTCAGTATGATCATGGCTGATCATCCAACTCAGAACCCTGTACCTGCTTTCTCTCCATATCCCCTGATCCCTTTAGCCACAAGGGCCATATCTAACTTCCTCTTAAATATAGCCAATGAACCGGCCTCAACTGTTTCCTGTGGCAGAGAATTCCACAGATTCACCACTCTCTGTGTGAAGAAGTTTTTCCTCCTCTCGGTCCTAAAAGGCTTCCCCTTTATCCTTAAACTGTGACCCCTCGTTCAGGACGCCCTCAACATCGGAAACAATCTTCCTGCATCTAGCCTGTCCAATCCCTTTAGAATTTTATACGTTTCAGTAAGATCTCCCTTCAATCTTCTAAATTCCAGTGAGTATAAGCCTAGACGATCCAGTCTTTCTTCATATGAAAGTCCTGCCATCCCAGGAATCAATCTGGTGAACCTTCTCTGTACTCCCTCTATGGTAAGAATGTCTTTCCTCAGATTAGGGGACCAAAACTGCACACAATACTCTAGGTGCGGTCTCACCAAGGCCTTGTACAACTGCAGTAGAACCTCCCTGCTCCTGTACTCAAATCCTTTTGCTATGAATGCCAACATACCATTTGCCTTGCTCACCGCCTGCTGTACCTGCATGCCCACCTTCAATGACTGGTGTACAATGACACTCAGGTCTCGTTGCATCTCCCCTTTTCCTAATCGGCCACCGTTCAGCTAATAATCTGTTTTCCTGTTCTTGCAACCAAAGTGAAAGTCAGGTAGCATCAATGGAAGGGAATAAACAGTCGCTACTTTGGCCAAGACCCTTCATCGGGACTGGAGAAGAAAGAGGGCAGGGACCAGGGTAACAAGGTTGGGGGAGAGAGGACAGAGTACTAGCTGGTAGGTGATAGGTGAGACCAGGTGAGGGGGAAGATATTCTTTCCTTTCCAGACCTGGTGAAGGGTCTCAGGCCGAAACATCGATTGCTTATGTCCCTCCATAGACGCTCCCTGACTTGCTGAGCTCTCAGAATCAGAATTAGGTTTATTATCACCGGCTTGTGACGTGAAATTTGTTAACTTAGCAGCAGCAGTTCAATGCAACACATAATCTAGCAGAGAGAAAGAGAAATAATAAATAAAATAAAACATAATAGACAAACAAGTAAATCAATTACATATATTGAATAGATTATTAAAAATGTGCAAAAACAGGAACACCGTATATTAAAAAAGTGAGGTAGTGTCCAAAGCTTCGAAGTTCATTTAGGAATCGGATGGCAGAGGGGAAGAGGCTGTTCCTGAATCGCTGAGTGTGTGCCTTCAGGCTTCTGTACCTCCTCCCTGATGGCAGAGGGGAAGAGGCTGTTCCTGAATCGCTGAGTGTGTGCCTTCAGGCTTCTGTACCTCCTACCTGATGATAACAGTGAGAAAAGGGTATGTCCTGGGTGCTGGAGGTTTTTAATAATGGACGCTGCCTTTCTGAGACACCGCTTCCTAAAGATGTCCTGGGTACTTTGTAGGCTAGTACCCAAGATGGAGCTGACTAGATTTACAACCTTCTGCAGCTTCTTTCTGTCCTGGGTAGTAGCCCCTCCAAACCAGACAGTGATGCAGCCTGTAAGAATGCTCTCCACAGTACAACTACAGAAGTTTTTGAGTGTATTTGTTGACATGCCAAATCACTTCAAACTCCTAATAAAGTATAGTTGAGATTATTCGGGCAGTGGGCGAATCAGCCCTTGTCACTTGAGATTCAGTGCCCCATTACCCTGCCACTTTGATCTGGCCCACACCTTCATTAACCAGGTCCAACACTTGCCTTTGTTGGATCCTTATCCTCCTTCCACAAGTCATCGGGTTGGTGGGGGTGTGGCCAGGGTTAATCGGGGTGTGCCTAGGGTGTGTGCCCACATGGAGTAGGTTTGAGGGTAGGAATGGCAGATTCATTTCTAGGGCTGGGAGAGGTAAGGTGGAGTTTTGTGTGTTGAGGTTTGAGGTGCTATGGCGGATAGGGTAGTGTAGTGGAGCCAGTTTAATCTGGCCCATGCATTTTGTGTGTGTTGCTTAAGATTTACAGCATCTGCAGAATCTCTTGTGATTATAAATCCCCCTCCTTCTCCCATGGCCGTTACACTATATTCTCCACTGTTATGTTTTACCTTGTTCTACCTTGATGCACCGTGTAATGATCTGATCTGTTTGAACAGTGTGGTCCTGCTGAAACGTCAACTGTTTATTCCTTTCCATAGATGTTGCTGACCTGTCGAGCTTTATTTTTAATTTTATTTAGAGAACAGGCCCTACTGGCATAAAGCCAGGCCTCCCAGCAACCCACCGATTTAACTCTAGCCTATTCACAGGACAATTTACAGTGACCTACCAACTGTTACGTCTTTGGACTGGAATAAACAAGAGTCTGATGTTTCCTTTGGAGGGGGAGTCTAAGACCAGAGGACACAGACTCCAAATAGAGGGATGTCTATTACAACAGAGATGAGGAGGAATTTCTTTAGCCAGGGGGTGGTGAATATGTGGAATTCTTTGCCAGAGGCAGCTGTGGTGGCCAAGTCTTTATGGATATTTAAGGTAGAACCCATTAAATATGGATTTAATGGATTATGATTATGAATATGATTAGTCAGGGTGTGAAGGGATACGGGAGGGGGAGAAGGCATGAGATTGGGGCTGAGAGGGAAAATGGATCAGCCATGATGAAATGGTGGAGAAGACTTGATGGGCCAAATGTCCTCATTCGGCTCCTATATCTTGTGGTCTTATGACCTTATAGTCCACCGGAAGAAACTTACGCGGTCGTGAGGAGAAAATACAAACTCCTTACCAACGGCTCTTGAATTGAACTCCAAATTGTGGCGATCCGGCTGTAATAGCATCACGCTAACCGCTACACTACCATTCCTCCAGCACTTCGTGTGCTTTGCAAGACGGGCTTTTCACTCTAGCTTGATGCAAGGCTGAGCACCTGAGTTATAAGGAAAAAATTGGATAGCTTAGGACTTTATTCTTTGGAGCGTAGAAGATTGAGGGGAGGTTTGATAGAGGTATATAAAATTATAAGGGGTAATTATAGGATAAATGTACGCAGGCTTTTTCCCCTGAGGTTGGGTGGGTCTACCATCAGAAGGCATGGGTTAAGGGTGAAAGGTGCAAAGTTTAAGGGGAACATGAGGGGAAACTGGTTCACACAATACTTTTCTATGACTCTGTGACTCTACGTGTGAAAATAATAAATGGCATGATATTTACTCGGCTCTGCACAAGAACTGAGGCTGAGGTTGTGGCCTGCACTGGCTGCTCTGGGTTTGAGTCTATGGAATTACTTTCATTCTGAATGCTATTTGCTTACTTTTATTGTTTGAATGATTTGGGTGTTTGATGGTATGCGTTTTTATGGGTTTCTTTGTTTTGTGGCTGCCTGTAAGGAGATGAATTTCAAGGTTGTATAATATACAAGACATAGGAGCAGAATTAGGTCATTCAGCCCATTGAGGCAACTCCACCGTTCCATCATGGCTGATCACGGATTCCACTCAACCCCGTACACCTGCCTTCTCACCATATCCTTTGATGCCCTGACCGATCAGGAAACGATTAACTTCCGCCTTTAATGGCCCCCCACTGCAGTCTGTGGCAGAGCATTCCACAGATTCACTACTCTCTGGCTAAAAAAAATCCTCCTTATCTCTGTTCTAAAGGGTCGTCCCTCAATTTTGAGGCTGTGCCCTCTAGTTCTGGATACCTCCACCAGAGGAAACATCCTCTCCCCATTAACCTTATCTAGTCCTTTCAAATTTTGGTAGATTTCAATAAGATTCCCCCACCCGCATTCTTCTAAACTCCAGTGAGTAAAGGCTGCCGAACGCTCCTCATATGTTAACCCCGTTACTCCTGGATTCATCCTCGTGGACCTCCTCTGGTCTCGCTCCAATAACCTCACACCTTTTCTGAGATATGGGGCCCAAAACAGTTGACAATATCACAACTGACTAATGTCTTATAAAGCATTATCTCCTTGCTTCTATATGCTTTTCCCCTTGAAATAAATGCCATTTGCCTTTTTTTTTACCTCAGACTCAACCTGTAAATTAACCTTCTGGGAGTCCTGCGCAAGAACCCCTAAGTCCCTCTGCACCTCTGATGTTTGAATCTTTTCCCCTTTTTATATAACAGTCCACACTATTGCTCCTTTTACCAAAATGCATTATCATACATTTACCAACACTGTATTCCATCTGCCACTTTTTTTGCCCATTTTTCATTCTTCCTGCTGCAATCACATTGCTTCCTCAGCACTATCTACCCCCATACCTATCTTCATATCATCTGCAAACTTTGCCACACAGCGATCAATTCCATTATCTAAATCATTGACAAACAATGTGAAAAGTAGCGGTCCCAATACTGACCCCTGAGTCACCAGTAGCCAACCAGAAAAAGCCCCTTTTATTCCCACTCGCTGCCTCCTGCCTGTCAGCCATTCTCCTCTCCATGCCAGATTCCTTCCTGTAACACCAAGGGATTTTATCTTGTTAAGCAGCCCCATGTGTGGCACCTTATCAAATGCCTTCTGAAAATCCAAGCAAATAACATCCACTGCCTCTCCTTTGTCCACCCTGCTTGTTACTTATTTGAAGAACTCTAACAGATTTGTCAGGCACGATTTCCCTTCTCAGAAACAAGATGATTTTGACTTACTTTATCATTAATTTCCAAACCCCATCATTACTAACACTCCACTTTCCCCACCACTGAGGTCGGTCTAAACGGCCGATAATTTCCTTCTTTTTGGCTTTTCCCTTCTGAAAGAAATGTTCTTTGAACTTTGAACCCAAGATATCGGAACAGAATCAGGCCATTCACGGCATTCAATCACGCCTGATTTATTATCTCTCTAAGCTGCGTGGAGAGGGGGACCTGGCTTGCTTGCTCTCCATACCGTACCGCCCTGGTTTGCGTACCGGTTTGTGTGTCATGCAGACAGCTGGGACGCAACACACACAGTCAACCCCAGTCGAAGGAGGACCCGAACTTAAAATCTCTCTCCCTTTAAAATCAGTTATCCTGACTCAACGTCATCATTATTTTGATGTATTTCTCCTGATCAATCACTGGCAATTTAATTTCCTTTTATCCAAATTTCCACACGTGGCACACACTCAACGATTCAGGAACAGCTTCTTCCCCTCTGCCGTCCGATTTCTGATTGGACATTGAACCCACGAACACTACCTCACTACTTTTTTATTTCTATTTTTGCACTAATTTAGTTTAACTATTATATATATATATAATACTTACTGTAATTCACAGTTTTTTCAATTATGATGTATTGTACTGCTGCTGCAAAGACAACGAATTTCACAATATATACTGGTGATATTAAACTTGATTCTGATTCTAAATAATTCTGAATTCTGATACCAATAATCCAGTCTTTTGAACCAAGTTGGAAAAAAAAAACACATTTTTGAATCTTGAACTGTTGTGTATACAAAGACTTCAGTAATGATGAAGCAAAGGGATACTGTGTGGAATGCCAAGTGTGGGGGAAGAACGGGTGTGGGATAATAATAGACTTTCAAAGAGCTAGTACAGGAATGATGAGCTGAATGGCTCACATTCTGTTGTATTCTAAGATTTTGGAAATGAAAAAAATTCTCATTTGGCCTATTTGTTCATATTGATTAAATAGATCATGTTACAGGCTCTAGGTCTGAGCTGCATTAGAATACATGCAGAGTAAAGCTGCCACTACACTTAAACTCTAAACACTCCCAGGACAGGGCTGGTGTTAGATCCAGAGTGAGGCTCCCTTTACACTGTCCCCTTGCACAGAGAGAGCAGGGCCTGAGTTGGATACAGAGTGAGGCTCCCTTTACACTGTCCCCTTGCACAGAGAGAGCAGGGCCAGTGTTAGATACAGAGTGAGGCTCCCTTTACACTGTCCCCTTGCACAGAGAGAGCAGGGCCTGTGTTAGATACAGGGTGAGGCTCCCTTTACACTGCTCCCTTGCACAGAGAGAGCAGGGCCTGTGTTGGATACAGAGTGAGGCTCCCTTTACACTGTCCCCTTGCACAGAGAGAGCAGGGCCTGTGTTGGATACAGGGTGAGGCTCCCTTTACACTGTCCCCTTGCACAGAGAGAGCAGGGCCTGTGTTAGATACAGGGTGAGGCTCCCTTTACACTGCCCCCTTGCACAGAGAGAGCAGGGCCTGTGTTAGATACAGGGTGAGGCTCTCTTTACACTGCCCCCTTGCACAGAGAGAGCAGGGCCTGTGTTAGATACAGGGTGAGGCTCCCTTTACACTGTCCCCTTGCACAGAGAGAGCAGGGCCTGTGTTAGATACAGGGTGAGGCTCCCTTAACACTGCTCCCTTGCACAGAGAGAGCAGGGCCTGTGTTGGATACAGAGTGAGGCTCCCTTTACACTGTCCCCTTGCACAGAGAGAGCAGGGCCTGTGTTAGATACAGAGTGAGGCTCCCTTTACACTGTCCCCTTGCACAGAGAGAGCAGGGCCTGTGTTGGATACAGGGTGAGGCTCCCTTTACACTGTCCCCTTGCACAGAGAGAGCAGGGCCTGAGTTGGATACAGAGTGAGGCTCCCTTTACACTGTCCCCTTGCACAGAGAGAGCAGGGCCAGTGTTAGATACAGAGTGAGGCTCCCTTTACACTGTCCCCTTGCACAGAGAGAGCAGGGCCTGTGATAGATACAGGGTGAGGCTCCCTTTACACTGCTCCCTTGCACAGAGAGAGCAGGGCCTGTGTTGGATACAGAGTGAGGCTCCCTTTACACTGTCCCCTTGCACAGAGAGAGCAGGGCCTGTGTTAGATACAGAGTGAGGCTCCCTTTACACTGTCCCCTTGCACAGAGAGAGCAGGGCCTGTGTTGGATACAGGGTGAGGCTCCCTTTACACTGTCCCCTTGCACAGAGAGAGCAGGGCCTGTGTTAGATACAGGGTGAGGCTCCCTTTACACTGCCCCCTTGCACAGAGAGAGCAGGGCCTGTGTTAGATACAGGGTGAGGCTCCCTTTACACTGCCCCCTTGCACAGAGAGAGCAGGGCCTGTGTTAGATACAGGGTGAGGCTCCCTTTACACTGTCCCCTTGCACAGAGAGAGCAGGGCCTGTGTTGGATACAGAGTGAGGCTCCCTTTACACTGTCCCCTTGCACAGAGAGAGCAGGGCCTGTGTTAGATACAGAGTGAGGCTCCCTTTACACTGTCCCCTTGCACAGAGAGAGCAGGGCCTGTGTTGGATACAGGGTGAGGCTCCCTTTACACTGTCCCCTTGCACAGAGAGAGCAGGGCCTGTGTTAGATACAGGGTGAGGCTCCCTTTACACTGCCCCCTTGCACAGAGAGAGCAGGGCCTGTGTTAGATACAGGGTGAGGCTCCCTTTACACTGCCCCCTTGCACAGAGAGAGCAGGGCCTGTGTTAGATACAGGGTGAGGCTCCCTTTACACTGTCCCCTTGCACAGAGAGAGCAGGGCCTGTGTTAGATACAGGGTGAGGCTCCCTTTACACTGCCCCCTTGCACAGAGAGAGCAGGGCCTGTGTTAGATACAGAGTGAGGCTCCCTTTACACTGTCCCCTTGCACAGAGAGAGCAGGGCCTGTGTTAGATACAGAGTGAGGCTCCCTTTACACTGCCCCCTTGCACAGAGAGAGCAGGGCCTGTGTTAGATACACAGGGTGATAGGGTGAGGCTAGTAAACTCAAGGGATTCTGCAGATGCTAGAATTCCAGAGCAACACACACACAACATGCTGGAAGAGCTCAATAGGTCCGGCAGCATCTGTGGAAGGGAATAATTCTTGCATAGATGCAGCATGATCTGCTCAGTTTCTCTAGCATTCTGTGTCTGTGGCCCCCTTTACACTGTCCCATCGAGTGAACAGCCCGACTGGATCAGTAACTATGCAGATTTCTCAAGGCTGGGGGTGAGGAAGGTGATCAGGGCTTGCAGCAGGATCTGGACCTGCTGGAAAAATAGGCTGAAAAATGGCAGATGGAATTTAATGCAGACAGTTGCAAGGTCTTGCACTTTGGTAGGACCAACCAGGGTAGGACTTACAGACAGACAGACAAACAGACATACTTTATTGATCCTGAGGGAAATTGGGTTTCGTTACAGTCGCTCCAACCAAGAACAGTGTAGAAATATAGCAATATAAAACCATAAATAATTAAATATTAATGAGTAAGTTATTCCACGTGGAAATGAGTCCAGGACCAGCCTATTGGCTCAGGGTGTCTGACACTCCAAGGGAGGAGTTGTAAAGTTTGATGGCCACAGGCAGGAATGACTTCCTATGACGCTCAGTGTTGCATCTTGGTGGAATGAGTCTCTGGCTGAATGTGCTCCTGTGCTTAACAAGTACATTATGGAGTGGATGGGAGACATTGTCCAAGATGGCATGCAACTTGGACAGCATCCTCTTTTCAGACACCACCGTCAGAGAGTCCAGTTCCACCCCCACAACATCACTGGCCTTACGAATGAGTTTGTTGATTCTGTTGGTGTCTGCTACCCTCAGCCTGCTGCCCCAGCACACAACAGCAAACATGATAGCACTGGCCACCACAGACTCGCAGAACATCCGGCAGATGTTAAAGGACCTCAGTCTCCTCAGGAAGTAGAGACGGCTCTGACCGCTCTTGTAGACAGTCTCAGTGTTCTTTGACCAGTCCAGTTTATTGTCAGTTTATTACACAGATTATGGAAGGACACTGAGGACTGTGGTAGAACAATGGGATCTGGGAATACAGATCCATAATTCACTGAAAATGTCACAGGTAGATAGGGTCATTTTTGGTGCTTTTGGCACGTTGGCCTTCATAAATCAATGTTTTGAGGACAGGAGATGGGATGTTATTTTGAAGTTGTATGAGAAATTGGTGAGGCTGAGTTTGGAGTATTGTGTGTGTTTTTGGCACCTACCTACAGGTAAGACATAAATAAGGTTGAAAGAGTTCGGAGGAAATTTACAAGGACGTTGATGCATCTGGCTGACCTGGGTTACATGGAAAGATCGAATAGGTTAGGAATTTATTCCTTGGAATGTAGAAGATTGAAAGGATATTTGATAGAGGTGTACACAATTACGAGGGGCATGCAAGTAGGCTTTTTCTGCTGAGCTTGGGTGGGACTACAATGAGAGGTCATGGGTTAAGGGTGAAAGTTGAAAGTTTTAAGCAGAACATGAGGGGAAAGTTCTTCGCTCAGAGGGTCATGAGCTGTCAGCGCAAGTGGTGCTTGTGAGCTCGATTTCAACGTTTAAGAGAAGTTTGGGTAGGTACATGGGTGGTAGGGGCATGGAGGGCTGTGGTCCCGGTGCAGATCGATAGGAGTAGGCAGCTTAAATGGATTGGCATTGACTAGATGGACCAAAGGGCCTGATACTTTTCTATGACTCTATACCTCAGAGAACAGAGCCAGGCATCAGGAACCTTATTTATTATTATCACTGATATATTACATGAAATTTGTTGCTTTGCTGCAGTAATACTAAAATATACTGTAAGCGATGGGAAGTATACTCAAGGCGGGGAGGCCACGTATTTCTCTGCTGTTTAATGCCTCTGATTTCCAGTCAGCAAGATGGGCCGCCGGAGCCGGCAGAACCGAGGGATTGTGGAGGAGTGCTGCTTCCGTAGCTGTGACCTCCTGATCCTGGAGACCTACTGCGCCAGCCCGCAGGACGCCGCGCACACAACGCCGCCCACCGCACCGCGCCGCCCACTGCTGCCCCGGGTAAGGCTCCTCCGGCGTCTGTGGAGACGTCTCCCCCCTCGTCGGCACTGACGTAGAACGGGTGAGATTCATCCGCCAAGGGCTGGATTTCCCAGTGGCCAAGCCATTCCGATTCTTGTCCGCATTCCTGTTCTGACATGTCGATCCACGGCCCCCTCTTGTGCCACCATGTGGCCACCTTCAGGGTCGAGGAGTGTCACCTTATATTCCGTCTAACCTGATGGCATAAGATATCGATTTCTCCTTCCGGTGAACAAATCTACCCCCTCCCCACTTCTATTCCTCACTCGGACCTTTCACTTCCTCTGTCCTGCCAATTACTTTCTGCTGGATTCTCTCCTCCTTCCCTCTCTCCTCTGGTCCACTATCCTCTCCTATCAGATTCCCCCTTCTCTGGCCCTTGACCTTTCCCACCCACCTGGCTTCACCTCACTTTCCAGCCAGCCTCCTTCCCAACTTTCCACATTTTTATTCTGGCATCTTCCTCCTTTCTTCTCAGTCCTTCTCAGCCCGAAACAGAGTCTGTTGTCTCTTCTCTGTAGATGCTGCCTGACCTGCTGAGTTCCTCCAGCATTTTGTGTGTGTTGCTCTGCATTTCCAGCATCTGCAGACTTTCTTGTGTGTATACTTACTGCCCATAACTAACTATGCTTGAGAAGACAATGGTGGACAACTTTTCCACACATAATTAAGTCACAGGAGCAGGATTAGACCATTTGGCCCATCGAGTCTGTTCTGTCATTTCATCGGGGCTGATTCATTATCTCTCTCAACCCCATCTCCTGCCTCCTCCCTGTAACCTTTGACGCCCTTACTAATCAGGATCCCATTAACCTCCGCTTCAAATATACTCAATGACTTGGTCTCCACAATGTCTGTGGCAATGACTTCCATAGATTCACCACCCTTTGGCTAAACAAAGTTCCTACTAACCAACACACACAAAATGCTGGAGGAACTCAACAGCCAGGCAGCACCCATGGAAAAGAGTAAACAGTCGGCATTTTGGGCCAACACCATTCATCGGGACTAGAATGGGGGAGGAGAAGTCAGAGTACACTCGATGGGCCAAATGGCCTAATTGTGGTTCTGTGTATTATGGGTGGCAGAATGGAGATACTTCTCTACTGAAGGAGGTGTAAGGCGCTCCTTCCCCGCCTGTAGGTCACCCTTGGGTAAGGTCTAGCACCTGCTTTGCCATCTCCCCCCCATCAGGGTCATCGGGAGCAGGTGGTGGGTGGTCGTATGAGCAGACGGTGCAGATCTCAAGTCCTGGTTACGTGACCACTGACGCCAGGCAGACAATCTTTGAAAGGTATTGACAATGGCTGGGTCACCCGTCTTGTAAAGACACTGCCCAGAAGAAGGCAATGGCAAACCACTTCTGTAGAAAAATTTGCCAAGAACAATCATGGTCATGGGAAGATCAACATTATATGACACAACACTTAATGAACTAACGTATATCTTCTATACATAGAGTGATTGTATATCTATAAAGTGACACTAGGCTGTACGTAAGGTGAGTTTGGGCTCATCAGCCTTACTGTTTTGGAGTCTGGTGGTCCTGGCCTGGATGGGGTTTATATCACACATCCTGAAGGGTAACCTCGATGCCCAGTCTCTGTAATTAACAGTGTGTCCACTCTGTTTCTTCCCTTGTCAAACAGATCGTGGGGAAGCGGTCTCTCGACGTTGAACAGGAGAATTCACCAGGTCTCGGGACACAGCCAGAGGGGCGCTGGAGCTACGCCAGTCTCGTTTCCGGAGCCAAGCACGGCGCCCGCGGCGGCCAGCGAGGGGGGAAGGCGCGGCGGCGGTCCCAGCACTCACCCCAGCGCTGGACGCGGTCGAGCAGGGCGCCGCGCCCTTTGCGCAGTGACCTGCTCTCCCCCCTCCGACAGACGAAGCCATTCTGAACTGAACAGTGGGGGCTGGAGCAGATGGAGGCGACCTTGGAGGAGGACACTGCAGTGCGGCCCGCCGACAAGGCTGCTCGCCCCGAGAGAGTCAATGTGAGGGACAGTTGGAAACATCGCATTGACAGGGGACAACTGTGGAGAACACCTCCCTCTGCTCCACAAACAAACCCTTGAGTTCCCAGCGCTCAGGGAGCTGGCTGTTTTAACTGATGGTGTAGGGTGGAGGGAGTGACTGAAGGCCCCTCTGCCTCCTGCCCTTGCCTTCATTTGGTCTGACTGCTTGGGGGGCATTCATATACAGTACGCAGGTCAGCTGGGGCAAAAGCCATGGGATGGGCAGAAGCAGTGATGAAATCCTCCCTCCCCCCCCACTCCTGTGACCAAACCCATCACACATCAGTTCATAGTTTATTTATTTATTGAAATGCAGAACAGGCCCAGCAACCCCTCTCCCCACCCCCACCACCCCAATCACAGGACAGTTCACAGTGACCGAACCATCTACTAGCCGGTACGTCTTCGGACGGTGGGAGGAAACCGGAGCACCCGGAGGAAACCCACGCACTCCACAGGGAGGACGTACAGACCCCTCACAGGCGACATCGGACTTGAACGCTGAACCCCGACACCCTCAGCTGCGATTCTGGCGGATAGTCTCGCCCGCGTCCTCTGGTCCCAGCCCCGGCAAACCCGACCCTCTCACTGAACACGTGTGTGTAACACGAGACCAGCCTACAAAGTCTAGCGGATCCTAGACTCCTCCCTCCAAATGAACAGTGAATCCTGGTGTTCGAGGGCGTGTGCCTGGCTGTTGGTCTCATTTCAGTAACCAAGCTATGAAGGGCACATTTCCAGTGCAGCTTTCGTTTTTATAAAATGGGGAAGATGATCTTAACCTGAGATTTTCCTGAAGCATTTCTGCTTGCCTCTTCAGAGGCAAAGCCACCGAGTTTAGATGCAGTCACCAACTTGACTTATATATATAACATACCTTGTGTATCGCAGACTTATTTATAATATTACTTCAAAGTAGATTTATTATCAAAGTACAATATATGTCACTATATACAACCAAAAGATTCATTTTCTTGCGGGCATACCCAGTAATATCCAATAACCATAATAGAATCAATGAAAATTGCACGCAACAGGGCACCAACCAAAAGACAACAAACCGTGCAAAATACAAAAATAAATATTAATAGTAGTAATAATAATAATAAACAGTAAGTGTCAAGATATGAGATGAAGAGTCCCTGAAAGCGAGTCCATAGGTTGTGGGATGAGTGAAGTTATCCCCTCTGGTTTAAGAGCTGGTTGGGGTTCCTGAACTTGATGGTACTTATGGATAATATACTCTATCTTGTGTATAACATCTTATTTATGACATGTGTATAATATGCCTTCTGCACCATGTCTTGTATACAATATGCTCTCTGTATATAAAACTCTCTGCATGTAAAAGATTTTGTGTATAATGAGCCCAGTAAATAATACTGTATACAGTACAAACCCTCAAAGAACACACCTGCCAAATATACAGCACATCACATTTAATATACAATCCGTGGCCACATTACTGGGCACCTCCTGTACCTAATAAAGTGAGCCACTGAGTGTATGTTCCTGGTCTTCTGCTTCTGTAGTCCATCCTCTTCAAGGCTAAACGTGTTGTGCGTTCAGAGATGCTCTTCTCTGTTGTAACTCGTGTTTATTTGAGTTACTGTCGCCTTCGTGTCAGCTTGAACCAGTCTGGACATTCTCCTCTGACCTCTCTCACTAACAAAGTTATTCCGCCCACAAATTTCCCACCCACTGGATGTTTTTTTTTTGTTTTCCACACCATTCTCTGTAAACTCTAGAGACTATTGTGTGTAAAAATCTCAGATCAGCAGTTTCTGATACTCAAACCACCCCATCTGGCACCAACAATCATTCCATGATCCAAAGTCACTTCTATCACATTTCTTTCCCATTCTGATGTTTG